>NW_027020713.1:55000-60000 GCF_036884655.1 Musa acuminata AAA Group
GGGCTGGATGGGGCTTTCGTATAGCAGGGACGGTGCTGCCTCTCGCTTCGCTCGCTGTCCGCCGCTCGCCGCTCGCTCGTGCAGCCAAAAATGGCCAGTTTTGGCCCGTTTTTGGGCCGTTTTGGCCAGTTTTTGGCCTGTTCTTGCATTGCGCGGTGACCGTCGAGAGCGGAGCAAAACGTCAGCCATCTCAGCACCCTGGAACCCCCCGGGTGGCACAGGGCTGGATGGGGCTTTCGTATAGCAGGGACGGTGCTGCCTCTCGCTTCGCTCGCTGTCCGCCGCTCGCCGCTCGCTCGTGCAGCCAAAAATGGCCAGTTTTGGCCCGTTTTTGGGCCGTTTTGGCCAGTTTTTGGCCTGTTCTTGCATTGCGCGGTGACCGTCGAGAGCGGAGCAAAACGTCAGCCATCTCAGCACCCTGGAACCCCCCGGGTGGCACAGGGCTGGATGGGGCTTTCGTATAGCAGGGACGGTGCTGCCTCTCGCTTCGCTCGCTGTCCGCCGCTCGCCGCTCGCTCGTGCAGCCAAAAATGGCCAGTTTTGGCCCGTTTTTGGGCCGTTTTGGCCAGTTTTTGGCCTGTTCTTGCATTGCGCGGTGACCGTCGAGAGCGGAGCAAAACGTCAGCCATCTCAGCACCCTGGAACCCCCCGGGTGGCACAGGGCTGGATGGGGCTTTCGTATAGCAGGGACGGTGCTGCCTCTCGCTTCGCTCGCTGTCCGCCGCTCGCCGCTCGCTCGTGCAGCCAAAAATGGCCAGTTTTGGCCCGTTTTTGGGCCGTTTTGGCCAGTTTTTGGCCTGTTCTTGCATTGCGCGGTGACCGTCGAGAGCGGAGCAAAACGTCAGCCATCTCAGCACCCTGGAACCCCCCGGGTGGCACAGGGCTGGATGGGGCTTTCGTATAGCAGGGACGGTGCTGCCTCTCGCTTCGCTCGCTGTCCGCCGCTCGCCGCTCGCTCGTGCAGCCAAAAATGGCCAGTTTTGGCCCGTTTTTGGGCCGTTTTGGCCAGTTTTTGGCCTGTTCTTGCATTGCGCGGTGACCGTCGAGAGCGGAGCAAAACGTCAGCCATCTCAGCACCCTGGAACCCCCCGGGTGGCACAGGGCTGGATGGGGCTTTCGTATAGCAGGGACGGTGCTGCCTCTCGCTTCGCTCGCTGTCCGCCGCTCGCCGCTCGCTCGTGCAGCCAAAAATGGCCAGTTTTGGCCCGTTTTTGGGCCGTTTTGGCCAGTTTTTGGCCTGTTCTTGCATTGCGCGGTGACCGTCGAGAGCGGAGCAAAACGTCAGCCATCTCAGCACCCTGGAACCCCCCGGGTGGCACAGGGCTGGATGGGGCTTTCGTATAGCAGGGACGGTGCTGCCTCTCGCTTCGCTCGCTGTCCGCCGCTCGCCGCTCGCTCGTGCAGCCAAAAATGGCCAGTTTTGGCCCGTTTTTGGGCCGTTTTGGCCAGTTTTTGGCCTGTTCTTGCATTGCGCGGTGACCGTCGAGAGCGGAGCAAAACGTCAGCCATCTCAGCACCCTGGAACCCCCCGGGTGGCACAGGGCTGGATGGGGCTTTCGTATAGCAGGGACGGTGCTGCCTCTCGCTTCGCTCGCTGTCCGCCGCTCGCCGCTCGCTCGTGCAGCCAAAAATGGCCAGTTTTGGCCCGTTTTTGGGCCGTTTTGGCCAGTTTTTGGCCTGTTCTTGCATTGCGCGGTGACCGTCGAGAGCGGAGCAAAACGTCAGCCATCTCAGCACCCTGGAACCCCCCGGGTGGCACAGGGCTGGATGGGGCTTTCGTATAGCAGGGACGGTGCTGCCTCTCGCTTCGCTCGCTGTCCGCCGCTCGCCGCTCGCTCGCGCAGCCAAAAATGGCCAGTTTTGGCCCGTTTTTGGGCCGTTTTGGCCAGTTTTTGGCCTGTTCTTGCATTGCGCGGTGACCGTCGAGAGCGGAGCAAAACGTCAGCCATCTCAGCACCCTGGAACCCCCCGGGTGGCACAGGGCTGGATGGGGCTTTCGTATAGCAGGGACGGTGCTGCCTCTCGCTTCGCTCGCTGTCCGCCGCTCGCCGCTCGCTCGTGCAGCCAAAAATGGCCAGTTTTGGCCCGTTTTTGGGCCGTTTTGGCCAGTTTTTGGCCTGTTCTTGCATTGCGCGGTGACCGTCGAGAGCGGAGCAAAACGTCAGCCATCTCAGCACCCTGGAACCCCCCCCGGGTGGCACAGGGCTGGATGGGGCTTTCGTATAGCAGGGACGGTGCTGCCTCTCGCTTCGCTCGCTGTCCGCCGCTCGCCGCTCGCTCGTGCAGCCAAAAATGGCCAGTTTTGGCCCGTTTTTGGGCCGTTTTGGCCAGTTTTTGGCCTGTTCTTGCATTGCGCGGTGACCGTCGAGAGCGGAGCAAAACGTCAGCCATCTCAGCACCCTGGAACCCCCCGGGTGGCACAGGGCTGGATGGGGCTTTCGTATAGCAGGGACGGTGCTGCCTCTCGCTTCGCTCGCTGTCCGCCGCTCGCCGCTCGCTCGTGCAGCCAAAAATGGCCAGTTTTGGCCCGTTTTTGGGCCGTTTTGGCCAGTTTTTGGCCTGTTCTTGCATTGCGCGGTGACCGTCGAGAGCGGAGCAAAACGTCAGCCATCTCAGCACCCTGGAACCCCCCGGGTGGCACAGGGCTGGATGGGGCTTTCGTATAGCAGGGACGGTGCTGCCTCTCGCTTCGCTCGCTGTCCGCCGCTCGCCGCTCGCTCGCGCAGCCAAAAATGGCCAGTTTTGGCCCGTTTTTGGGCCGTTTTGGCCAGTTTTTGGCCTGTTCTTGCATTGCGCGGTGACCGTCGAGAGCGGAGCAAAACGTCAGCCATCTCAGCACCCTGGAACCCCCCGGGTGGCACAGGGCTGGATGGGGCTTTCGTATAGCAGGGACGGTGCTGCCTCTCGCTTCGCTCGCTGTCCGCCGCTCGCCGCTCGCTCGTGCAGCCAAAAATGGCCAGTTTTGGCCCGTTTTTGGGCCGTTTTGGCCAGTTTTTGGCCTGTTCTTGCATTGCGCGGTGACCGTCGAGAGCGGAGCAAAACGTCAGCCATCTCAGCACCCTGGAACCCCCCGGGTGGCACAGGGCTGGATGGGGCTTTCGTATAGCAGGGACGGTGCTGCCTCTCGCTTCGCTCGCTGTCCGCCGCTCGCCGCTCGCTCGTGCAGCCAAAAATGGCCAGTTTTGGCCCGTTTTTGGGCCGTTTTGGCCAGTTTTTGGCCTGTTCTTGCATTGCGCGGTGACCGTCGAGAGCGGAGCAAAACGTCAGCCATCTCAGCACCCTGGAACCCCCCGGGTGGCACAGGGCTGGATGGGGCTTTCGTATAGCAGGGACGGTGCTGCCTCTCGCTTCGCTCGCTGTCCGCCGCTCGCCGCTCGCTCGTGCAGCCAAAAATGGCCAGTTTTGGCCCGTTTTTGGGCCGTTTTGGCCAGTTTTTGGCCTGTTCTTGCATTGCGCGGTGACCGTCGAGAGCGGAGCAAAACGTCAGCCATCTCAGCACCCTGGAACCCCCCGGGTGGCACAGGGCTGGATGGGGCTTTCGTATAGCAGGGACGGTGCTGCCTCTCGCTTCGCTCGCTGTCCGCCGCTCGCCGCTCGCTCGCGCAGCCAAAAATGGCCAGTTTTGGCCCGTTTTTGGGCCGTTTTGGCCAGTTTTTGGCCTGTTCTTGCATTGCGCGGTGACCGTCGAGAGCGGAGCAAAACGTCAGCCATCTCAGCACCCTGGAACCCCCCGGGTGGCACAGGGCTGGATGGGGCTTTCGTATAGCAGGGACGGTGCTGCCTCTCGCTTCGCTCGCTGTCCGCCGCTCGCCGCTCGCGCAGCCAAAAATGGCCAGTTTTGGCCCGTTTTTGGGCCGTTTTGGCCAGTTTTTGGCCTGTTCTTGCATTGCGCGGTGACCGTCGAGAGCGGAGCAAAACGTCAGCCATCTCAGCACCCTGGAACCCCCCGGGTGGCACAGGGCTGGATGGGGCTTTCGTATAGCAGGGACGGTGCTGCCTCTCGCTTCGCTCGCTGTTCGCCGCTCGCCGCTCGCTCGCGCAGCCAAAAATGGCCAGTTTTGGCCCGTTTTTGGGCTGTTTTGGCCAGTTTTTGGCCTGTTCTTGCGTGGTGCGGTGACCGTCGTGAGCGGAGCAAAACGTCAGCCATCTCAGCACCCTGGAACCCCCCGGGTGGCACAGGGCTGGATGGGGCTTTCGTATAGCAGGGACGGTGCTGCCTCTCGCTTCGCTCGCTGTTCGCCGCTCGCCGCTCGCTCGCGCAGCCAAAAATGGCCAGTTTTGGCCCGTTTTTGGGCTGTTTTGGCCTGTTTTTGGGCTGTTCTTGTGTGGCGCGGTGACCGTCGTGAGCGGAGCAAAATGTCAGCCATCTCAGCACCCTGGAACCCCCCGGGTGGCACAGGGCTGGATGGGGCTTTCGTATAGCAGGGACGGTGCTGCCTCGCGCTTCGCTCGCTGTTCGCCGCTCTCCGCTCGCTCGCGCAGCAAAAAATGGCCAGTTTTGGCCCGTTTTTGGGCTGTTTTGGCCAGTTTTTGGCCTGTTCTTGCGTGCCGCGGCGACCGTCGTGAGCGGAGCAAAACGTCAGCCATCTCAGCACCCTGGAACCCCCCGGGTGGCACAGGGCTGGATGGGGCTTTCGTATAGCAGGGACGGTGCTGCCTCTCGCTTCGCTCGCTGTCCGCCGCTCGCTGCTCGCTCGCGCAGCCAAAAATGGCCAGTTTTGGCCCGTTTTTGGGCTGTTTTGGCCTGTTTTTGGGCTGTTCTTGTGTGCCGCGGCGACCGTCGTGAGCGGAGCAAAATGTCAGCCATCTCAGCACCCTGGAACCCCCCGGGTGGCACAGGGCTGGATGGGGCTTTCGTATAGCAGGGACGGTGCTGCCTCTCGCTTCGCTCGCTGTCCGCCGCTCGCCGCTCGCTCGCGCAGCCAAAAATGGCCAGTTTTGGCCCGTTTTTGGGCCGTTTTGGCCAGTTTTTGGCCTGTTCTTGCGTTGCGCGGTGACCG
>NW_027020713.1:80000-82500 GCF_036884655.1 Musa acuminata AAA Group
CCATCTCAGCACCCTGGAACCCCCCGGGTGGCACAGGGCTGGATGGGGCTTTCGTATATAGCAGGGACGGTGCTGCCTCTCGCTTCGCTCGCTGTCCGCCGCTCGCCGCTCGCTCGCGCAGCCAAAAATGGCCAGTTTTGGCCCGTTTTTGGGCCGTTTTGGCCAGTTTTTGGCCTGTTCTTGCATTGCGCGGTGACCGTCGAGAGCGGAGCAAAACGTCAGCCATCTCAGCACCCTGGAACCCCCCGGGTGGCACAGGGCTGGATGGGGCTTTCGTATAGCAGGGACGGTGCTGCCTCTCGCTTCGCTCGCTGTCCGCCGCTCGCCGCTCGCTCGTGCAGCCAAAAATGGCCAGTTTTGGCCCGTTTTTGGGCCGTTTTGGCCAGTTTTTGGCCTGTTCTTGCATTGCGCGGTGACCGTCGAGAGCGGAGCAAAACGTCAGCCATCTCAGCACCCTGGAACCCCCCGGGTGGCACAGGGCTGGATGGGGCTTTCGTATAGCAGGGACGGTGCTGCCTCTCGCTTCGCTCGCTGTCCGCCGCTCGCCGCTCGCTCGTGCAGCCAAAAATGGCCAGTTTTGGCCCGTTTTTGGGCCGTTTTGGCCAGTTTTTGGCCTGTTCTTGCATTGCGCGGTGACCGTCGAGAGCGGAGCAAAACGTCAGCCATCTCAGCACCCTGGAACCCCCCGGGTGGCACAGGGCTGGATGGGGCTTTCGTATAGCAGGGACGGTGCTGCCTCTCGCTTCGCTCGCTGTCCGCCGCTCGCCGCTCGCTCGTGCAGCCAAAAATGGCCAGTTTTGGCCCGTTTTTGGGCCGTTTTGGCCAGTTTTTGGCCTGTTCTTGCATTGCGCGGTGACCGTCGAGAGCGGAGCAAAACGTCAGCCATCTCAGCACCCTGGAACCCCCCGGGTGGCACAGGGCTGGATGGGGCTTTCGTATAGCAGGGACGGTGCTGCCTCTCGCTTCGCTCGCTGTCCGCCGCTCGCCGCTCGCTCGTGCAGCCAAAAATGGCCAGTTTTGGCCCGTTTTTGGGCCGTTTTGGCCAGTTTTTGGCCTGTTCTTGCATTGCGCGGTGACCGTCGAGAGCGGAGCAAAACGTCAGCCATCTCAGCACCCTGGAACCCCCCGGGTGGCACAGGGCTGGATGGGGCTTTCGTATAGCAGGGACGGTGCTGCCTCTCGCTTCGCTCGCTGTCCGCCGCTCGCCGCTCGCTCGCGCAGCCAAAAATGGCCAGTTTTGGCCCGTTTTTGGGCCGTTTTGGCCAGTTTTTGGCCTGTTCTTGCATTGCGCGGTGACCGTCGAGAGCGGAGCAAAACGTCAGCCATCTCAGCACCCTGGAACCCCCCGGGTGGCACAGGGCTGGATGGGGCTTTCGTATAGCAGGGACGGTGCTGCCTCTCGCTTCGCTCGCTGTCCGCCGCTCGCCGCTCGCGCAGCCAAAAATGGCCAGTTTTGGCCCGTTTTTGGGCCGTTTTGGCCAGTTTTTGGCCTGTTCTTGCATTGCGCGGTGACCGTCGAGAGCGGAGCAAAACGTCAGCCATCTCAGCACCCTGGAACCCCCCGGGTGGCACAGGGCTGGATGGGGCTTTCGTATAGCAGGGACGGTGCTGCCTCTCGCTTCGCTCGCTGTTCGCCGCTCGCCGCTCGCTCGCGCAGCCAAAAATGGCCAGTTTTGGCCCGTTTTTGGGCTGTTTTGGCCAGTTTTTGGCCTGTTCTTGCGTGGTGCGGTGACCGTCGTGAGCGGAGCAAAACGTCAGCCATCTCAGCACCCTGGAACCCCCCGGGTGGCACAGGGCTGGATGGGGCTTTCGTATAGCAGGGACGGTGCTGCCTCTCGCTTCGCTCGCTGTTCGCCGCTCGCCGCTCGCTCGCGCAGCCAAAAATGGCCAGTTTTGGCCCGTTTTTGGGCTGTTTTGGCCTGTTTTTGGGCTGTTCTTGTGTGGCGCGGTGACCGTCGTGAGCGGAGCAAAATGTCAGCCATCTCAGCACCCTGGAACCCCCCGGGTGGCACAGGGCTGGATGGGGCTTTCGTATAGCAGGGACGGTGCTGCCTCGCGCTTCGCTCGCTGTTCGCCGCTCTCCGCTCGCTCGCGCAGCAAAAAATGGCCAGTTTTGGCCCGTTTTTGGGCTGTTTTGGCCAGTTTTTGGCCTGTTCTTGCGTGCCGCGGCGACCGTCGTGAGCGGAGCAAAACGTCAGCCATCTCAGCACCCTGGAACCCCCCGGGTGGCACAGGGCTGGATGGGGCTTTCGTATAGCAGGGACGGTGCTGCCTCTCGCTTCGCTCGCTGTCCGCCGCTCGCTGCTCGCTCGCGCAGCCAAAAATGGCCAGTTTTGGCCCGTTTTTGGGCTGTTTTGGCCTGTTTTTGGGCTGTTCTTGTGTGCCGCGGCGACCGTCGTGAGCGGAGCAAAATGTCAGCCATCTCAGCACCCTGGAACCCCCCGGGTGGCACAGGGCTGGATGGGGCTTTCGTATAGCAGGGACGGTGCTGCCTCTCGCT
>NW_027020713.1:102500-105000 GCF_036884655.1 Musa acuminata AAA Group
CTCGCTCGCGCAGCCAAAAATGACCAGTTTTGGCCCGTTTTTGGGCTGTTTTGGCCTGTTTATGGTCCGTTCTTGCGTGGTGCGGTGACCGTCGTGAGCGGAGCAAAACGTCAGCCATCTCAGCACCCTGGAACCCCCCGGGTGGCACAGGGCTGGATGGGGCTTTCGTATATAGCAGGGACGGTGCTGCCTCTCGCTTCGCTCGCTGTCCGCCGCTCGCCGCTCGCTCGCGCAGCCAAAAATGGCCAGTTTTGGCCCGTTTTTGGGCCGTTTTGGCCAGTTTTTGGCCTGTTCTTGCATTGCGCGGTGACCGTCGAGAGCGGAGCAAAACGTCAGCCATCTCAGCACCCTGGAACCCCCCGGGTGGCACAGGGCTGGATGGGGCTTTCGTATAGCAGGGACGGTGCTGCCTCTCGCTTCGCTCGCTGTCCGCCGCTCGCCGCTCGCTCGTGCAGCCAAAAATGGCCAGTTTTGGCCCGTTTTTGGGCCGTTTTGGCCAGTTTTTGGCCTGTTCTTGCATTGCGCGGTGACCGTCGAGAGCGGAGCAAAACGTCAGCCATCTCAGCACCCTGGAACCCCCCGGGTGGCACAGGGCTGGATGGGGCTTTCGTATAGCAGGGACGGTGCTGCCTCTCGCTTCGCTCGCTGTCCGCCGCTCGCCGCTCGCTCGTGCAGCCAAAAATGGCCAGTTTTGGCCCGTTTTTGGGCCGTTTTGGCCAGTTTTTGGCCTGTTCTTGCATTGCGCGGTGACCGTCGAGAGCGGAGCAAAACGTCAGCCATCTCAGCACCCTGGAACCCCCCGGGTGGCACAGGGCTGGATGGGGCTTTCGTATAGCAGGGACGGTGCTGCCTCTCGCTTCGCTCGCTGTCCGCCGCTCGCCGCTCGCTCGTGCAGCCAAAAATGGCCAGTTTTGGCCCGTTTTTGGGCCGTTTTGGCCAGTTTTTGGCCTGTTCTTGCATTGCGCGGTGACCGTCGAGAGCGGAGCAAAACGTCAGCCATCTCAGCACCCTGGAACCCCCCGGGTGGCACAGGGCTGGATGGGGCTTTCGTATAGCAGGGACGGTGCTGCCTCTCGCTTCGCTCGCTGTCCGCCGCTCGCCGCTCGCTCGTGCAGCCAAAAATGGCCAGTTTTGGCCCGTTTTTGGGCCGTTTTGGCCAGTTTTTGGCCTGTTCTTGCATTGCGCGGTGACCGTCGAGAGCGGAGCAAAACGTCAGCCATCTCAGCACCCTGGAACCCCCCGGGTGGCACAGGGCTGGATGGGGCTTTCGTATAGCAGGGACGGTGCTGCCTCTCGCTTCGCTCGCTGTCCGCCGCTCGCCGCTCGCTCGCGCAGCCAAAAATGGCCAGTTTTGGCCCGTTTTTGGGCCGTTTTGGCCAGTTTTTGGCCTGTTCTTGCATTGCGCGGTGACCGTCGAGAGCGGAGCAAAACGTCAGCCATCTCAGCACCCTGGAACCCCCCGGGTGGCACAGGGCTGGATGGGGCTTTCGTATAGCAGGGACGGTGCTGCCTCTCGCTTCGCTCGCTGTCCGCCGCTCGCCGCTCGCGCAGCCAAAAATGGCCAGTTTTGGCCCGTTTTTGGGCCGTTTTGGCCAGTTTTTGGCCTGTTCTTGCATTGCGCGGTGACCGTCGAGAGCGGAGCAAAACGTCAGCCATCTCAGCACCCTGGAACCCCCCGGGTGGCACAGGGCTGGATGGGGCTTTCGTATAGCAGGGACGGTGCTGCCTCTCGCTTCGCTCGCTGTTCGCCGCTCGCCGCTCGCTCGCGCAGCCAAAAATGGCCAGTTTTGGCCCGTTTTTGGGCTGTTTTGGCCAGTTTTTGGCCTGTTCTTGCGTGGTGCGGTGACCGTCGTGAGCGGAGCAAAACGTCAGCCATCTCAGCACCCTGGAACCCCCCGGGTGGCACAGGGCTGGATGGGGCTTTCGTATAGCAGGGACGGTGCTGCCTCTCGCTTCGCTCGCTGTTCGCCGCTCGCCGCTCGCTCGCGCAGCCAAAAATGGCCAGTTTTGGCCCGTTTTTGGGCTGTTTTGGCCTGTTTTTGGGCTGTTCTTGTGTGGCGCGGTGACCGTCGTGAGCGGAGCAAAATGTCAGCCATCTCAGCACCCTGGAACCCCCCGGGTGGCACAGGGCTGGATGGGGCTTTCGTATAGCAGGGACGGTGCTGCCTCGCGCTTCGCTCGCTGTTCGCCGCTCTCCGCTCGCTCGCGCAGCAAAAAATGGCCAGTTTTGGCCCGTTTTTGGGCTGTTTTGGCCAGTTTTTGGCCTGTTCTTGCGTGCCGCGGCGACCGTCGTGAGCGGAGCAAAACGTCAGCCATCTCAGCACCCTGGAACCCCCCGGGTGGCACAGGGCTGGATGGGGCTTTCGTATAGCAGGGACGGTGCTGCCTCTCGCTTCGCTCGCTGTCCGCCGCTCGCTGCTCGCTCGCGCAGCCAAAAATGGCCAGTTTTGGCCCGTTTTTGGGCTGTTTTGGCCTGTTTTTGGGCTGTTCTTGTGTGCCG
>NW_027020713.1:110000-112500 GCF_036884655.1 Musa acuminata AAA Group
TACTTACGCACCAATCCTTTGTGGACTCTTTTCCTGAAGAATTGGAGTGATGCTGGTTGGAGCTTTACCAACACCAAATCGCCAACTTTGAACTCCTGTGGTCGCCTTCCCAAGTCTGCCCACTTCTTCATCCGTTTTGCCGCCTTCTCCAAGTAAGCCCGCGCAATATCGGCATTCCGATGCCACTCCTTTGCGAAATGGTAGGCTGATGGACTACTCCCAGTATACCCAATAGCCATAGTGTGCGGAGTCGACGGTTGTTGTCCTGTGATAATTTCGAAGGGGCTCTTGTTGGATGCAGAGCTCCGCTGCAAGTTGTAGGAGAATTGGGCGATGTCCAACAGCTTCACCCAATCTCGTTGATTGGCACTCACATAGTGCCGGAGATACTGCTCTAAGAGCGAATTTATTCTTTCAGTCTGACCATCCGTCTGGGGGTGGAGGCTTGTAGAGAAGTATAACTTTGATCCCAACAATTTGAATAGCTCGGTCCAGAACCGTCCCAGAAACCGAGCGTCTCGATCACTAATGATATTGTGTGGGACTCCCCAATACTTCACTACACCCTTCATCATCAGTCTGGCCGCCTCTTCAGCTGAACAGTGTAGGGGAGCAGCAATGAAAGTTGCATACTTTGAAAACCGATCGACCACCACAAGTATCGATCCAAGTCCCCCTACAGGTGGCAAGCTTGATATGAAGTCTAAGGAAATGCTCTCCCAAGGCCTTTCTGGTACGGGCAACGGCTCCAAAAGTCCCACCGGCTTCCGCTGCTCCACCTTGTCTTGTTGGCAAGTAAGGCATGTTCGAACATACTCCTCCACATCAATCCCCATTTTTGGCCAGTAGAAGGCCCTCTCCACGAGAGCCAACGTTCTGTGAATGCCGGGGTGTCCAGCCCAAAGGGAATCGTGACACTCTTTCAAGAGTTCACGCCTTAGATTGTCCACTCGGGGAACATAAACCCTATTCCCTTTTGTGTAAACAAGTCCCTCCTGGACCCAAAATCGTCGTGCTTTGCCTTCTTTGATGAGCTGCATCAGGATAACTGCCTGGGGATCACTATACAGTCCATCTCTGATTCGGGAAAGGAAGGTTGAGTGTAACTGACTTGCTTGGCCTCTGCCCTCCAGTTGTGCAGCATTCACGCACTCCACCTTCCGACTCAGCGCATCGGCCACGACATTCGCCTTCCCGGGCTTATATTCCATTGCCATATCAAATTCAGCCAGGAAGTCCTGCCACCGTGCTTGCTTTGGGGAGAGCTTCTTCTGAGTTTGGAAATAACTCAAGGCGATGTTGTCTGTCCTCAGCACAAATCGCGACCCAAGGAGGTAGTGTCGCCAAACTCGTAGGCAGTGGATCACCGCTGTCATCTCCTTCTCATGCACTGGATACCGCCTCTCGGTCTCGTTGAGTTTACGGCTCTCGTAGGCCACCGGATGACCTTCTTGCATGAGTACTCCACCAATAGCAAAGTCCGAAGCATCTGTATGGACTTCAAAGGGCTCTCCATAGTTTGGCAATTTGAGCACTGGTTCTTCCAGAACAGCAGCCTTCAGATCTTGGAATGCTATCTCACATTTGTCAGACCACTTCCAAGGCTGCTCCTTCTTCAGCAACTCCGTCAGTGGGGTTGCCCGCTTCGAATATCCAGCAATGAAGCGTCGGTAGTAGTTGACGAAACCAAGGAAGGATCTCAACTCTGGCACCTTCTTTGGAGTTCGCCATTCCGCAACTGCTTGCACCTTCGACTTGTCCATCCGGATGGAGCCATCACCGATTCGGTGCCCCAAGAACAGGATCTCAGTCTGAGCAAAGTAGCATTTCTCCCTTTTTACGAACAAAGTGTTCTCCCTGAGAACCTTGAAAATCGTCCGAAGGTGCTTGACGTGCTCCTCGAGCGTTTGGCTGTAAACGACGATGTCGTCCAAGTAGACGACCACGAACTTATCCAAATACTCCTTGAATAGCTGGTTCATGAGAGTACAGAATGTTGCCGGAGCGTTGGTTAAGCCGAAAGGCATCACCAAGAACTCAAACGCTCCATATCTGGTCACACATGTAGTCTTTGCTTCGTCGCCTTCAGCAATGCGCACCTGCCAATACCCCGACCGAAGGTCGAGTTTTGAGAAATACTTCGCCTTGCCCAATTGGTCGAACAAGTCCGCGATGAGCGGGATGGGATACTTGTTCTTCACTGTTACTTTGTTGAGGGCTCGGTAGTCGACGCATAATCGGAGGCTCCCATCTTGTTTCTTCTGAAAGAGAACTGGAGCTCCGAAAGGTGCTTTTGAGCTGCGGATGAGACCACCGCTTAGCAGTTCACCTAACTGCTTTCTGAGTTCTGCCAACTCTGGCGGGGCCATGCGATAGGGTGGTCTCGCTGGAGGCTTCACTCCTGGCTCCAGCTCAATACTGTGATCCACGCCTCTGCGTGGCGGAAGAGTCTTCGGCAACTCAGGTGGCATAACGTCTTTGAACTCCTTCAGGACGTTGG
>NW_027020713.1:120000-122500 GCF_036884655.1 Musa acuminata AAA Group
CTCGCTGTTCGCCGCTCACCGCTCGCTCGCTCAGCCAAAAATGGCCAGTTTTGGCCCGTTTTTGGGCTGTTTTGGCCTGTTTTTGGTCCGTTCTTGCATGGCGCGGTGACCGTCGTGAGCGGAGCAAAACGTCAGCCATCTCAGCACCCTGGAACCCCCCGGGTGGCACAGGGCTGGATGGGGCTTTCGTATAGCAGGGACGGTGCTGCCTCACGCTTCGCTCGCTGTTCGCCGCTCGCCGCTCGCTCGCGCAGCCAAAAATGACCAGTTTTGGCCCGTTTTTGGGCTGTTTTGGCCTGTTTATGGTCCGTTCTTGCGTGGTGCGGTGACCGTCGTGAGCGGAGCAAAACGTCAGCCATCTCAGCACCCTGGAACCCCCCGGGTGGCACAGGGCTGGATGGGGCTTTCGTATATAGCAGGGACGGTGCTGCCTCTCGCTTCGCTCGCTGTCCGCCGCTCGCCGCTCGCTCGCGCAGCCAAAAATGGCCAGTTTTGGCCCGTTTTTGGGCCGTTTTGGCCAGTTTTTGGCCTGTTCTTGCATTGCGCGGTGACCGTCGAGAGCGGAGCAAAACGTCAGCCATCTCAGCACCCTGGAACCCCCCGGGTGGCACAGGGCTGGATGGGGCTTTCGTATAGCAGGGACGGTGCTGCCTCTCGCTTCGCTCGCTGTCCGCCGCTCGCCGCTCGCTCGTGCAGCCAAAAATGGCCAGTTTTGGCCCGTTTTTGGGCCGTTTTGGCCAGTTTTTGGCCTGTTCTTGCATTGCGCGGTGACCGTCGAGAGCGGAGCAAAACGTCAGCCATCTCAGCACCCTGGAACCCCCCGGGTGGCACAGGGCTGGATGGGGCTTTCGTATAGCAGGGACGGTGCTGCCTCTCGCTTCGCTCGCTGTCCGCCGCTCGCCGCTCGCTCGTGCAGCCAAAAATGGCCAGTTTTGGCCCGTTTTTGGGCCGTTTTGGCCAGTTTTTGGCCTGTTCTTGCATTGCGCGGTGACCGTCGAGAGCGGAGCAAAACGTCAGCCATCTCAGCACCCTGGAACCCCCCGGGTGGCACAGGGCTGGATGGGGCTTTCGTATAGCAGGGACGGTGCTGCCTCTCGCTTCGCTCGCTGTCCGCCGCTCGCCGCTCGCTCGTGCAGCCAAAAATGGCCAGTTTTGGCCCGTTTTTGGGCCGTTTTGGCCAGTTTTTGGCCTGTTCTTGCATTGCGCGGTGACCGTCGAGAGCGGAGCAAAACGTCAGCCATCTCAGCACCCTGGAACCCCCCGGGTGGCACAGGGCTGGATGGGGCTTTCGTATAGCAGGGACGGTGCTGCCTCTCGCTTCGCTCGCTGTCCGCCGCTCGCCGCTCGCTCGTGCAGCCAAAAATGGCCAGTTTTGGCCCGTTTTTGGGCCGTTTTGGCCAGTTTTTGGCCTGTTCTTGCATTGCGCGGTGACCGTCGAGAGCGGAGCAAAACGTCAGCCATCTCAGCACCCTGGAACCCCCCGGGTGGCACAGGGCTGGATGGGGCTTTCGTATAGCAGGGACGGTGCTGCCTCTCGCTTCGCTCGCTGTCCGCCGCTCGCCGCTCGCTCGCGCAGCCAAAAATGGCCAGTTTTGGCCCGTTTTTGGGCCGTTTTGGCCAGTTTTTGGCCTGTTCTTGCATTGCGCGGTGACCGTCGAGAGCGGAGCAAAACGTCAGCCATCTCAGCACCCTGGAACCCCCCGGGTGGCACAGGGCTGGATGGGGCTTTCGTATAGCAGGGACGGTGCTGCCTCTCGCTTCGCTCGCTGTCCGCCGCTCGCCGCTCGCGCAGCCAAAAATGGCCAGTTTTGGCCCGTTTTTGGGCCGTTTTGGCCAGTTTTTGGCCTGTTCTTGCATTGCGCGGTGACCGTCGAGAGCGGAGCAAAACGTCAGCCATCTCAGCACCCTGGAACCCCCCGGGTGGCACAGGGCTGGATGGGGCTTTCGTATAGCAGGGACGGTGCTGCCTCTCGCTTCGCTCGCTGTTCGCCGCTCGCCGCTCGCTCGCGCAGCCAAAAATGGCCAGTTTTGGCCCGTTTTTGGGCTGTTTTGGCCAGTTTTTGGCCTGTTCTTGCGTGGTGCGGTGACCGTCGTGAGCGGAGCAAAACGTCAGCCATCTCAGCACCCTGGAACCCCCCGGGTGGCACAGGGCTGGATGGGGCTTTCGTATAGCAGGGACGGTGCTGCCTCTCGCTTCGCTCGCTGTTCGCCGCTCGCCGCTCGCTCGCGCAGCCAAAAATGGCCAGTTTTGGCCCGTTTTTGGGCTGTTTTGGCCTGTTTTTGGGCTGTTCTTGTGTGGCGCGGTGACCGTCGTGAGCGGAGCAAAATGTCAGCCATCTCAGCACCCTGGAACCCCCCGGGTGGCACAGGGCTGGATGGGGCTTTCGTATAGCAGGGACGGTGCTGCCTCGCGCTTCGCTCGCTGTTCGCCGCTCTCCGCTCGCTCGCGCAGCAAAAAATGGCCAGTTTTGGCCCGTTTTTGGGCTGTTTTGGCCAGTTT
>NW_027020713.1:132500-135000 GCF_036884655.1 Musa acuminata AAA Group
TCTTGCGTGGTGCGGTGACCGTCGTGAGCGGAGCAAAACGTCAGCCATCTCAGCACCCTGGAACCCCCCGGGTGGCACAGGGCTGGATGGGGCTTTCGTATATAGCAGGGACGGTGCTGCCTCTCGCTTCGCTCGCTGTCCGCCGCTCGCCGCTCGCTCGCGCAGCCAAAAATGGCCAGTTTTGGCCCGTTTTTGGGCCGTTTTGGCCAGTTTTTGGCCTGTTCTTGCATTGCGCGGTGACCGTCGAGAGCGGAGCAAAACGTCAGCCATCTCAGCACCCTGGAACCCCCCGGGTGGCACAGGGCTGGATGGGGCTTTCGTATAGCAGGGACGGTGCTGCCTCTCGCTTCGCTCGCTGTCCGCCGCTCGCCGCTCGCTCGTGCAGCCAAAAATGGCCAGTTTTGGCCCGTTTTTGGGCCGTTTTGGCCAGTTTTTGGCCTGTTCTTGCATTGCGCGGTGACCGTCGAGAGCGGAGCAAAACGTCAGCCATCTCAGCACCCTGGAACCCCCCGGGTGGCACAGGGCTGGATGGGGCTTTCGTATAGCAGGGACGGTGCTGCCTCTCGCTTCGCTCGCTGTCCGCCGCTCGCCGCTCGCTCGTGCAGCCAAAAATGGCCAGTTTTGGCCCGTTTTTGGGCCGTTTTGGCCAGTTTTTGGCCTGTTCTTGCATTGCGCGGTGACCGTCGAGAGCGGAGCAAAACGTCAGCCATCTCAGCACCCTGGAACCCCCCGGGTGGCACAGGGCTGGATGGGGCTTTCGTATAGCAGGGACGGTGCTGCCTCTCGCTTCGCTCTCTGTCCGCCGCTCGCCGCTCGCTCGTGCAGCCAAAAATGGCCAGTTTTGGCCCGTTTTTGGGCCGTTTTGGCCAGTTTTTGGCCTGTTCTTGCATTGCGCGGTGACCGTCGAGAGCGGAGCAAAACGTCAGCCATCTCAGCACCCTGGAACCCCCCGGGTGGCACAGGGCTGGATGGGGCTTTCGTATAGCAGGGACGGTGCTGCCTCTCGCTTCGCTCGCTGTCCGCCGCTCGCCGCTCGCTCGTGCAGCCAAAAATGGCCAGTTTTGGCCCGTTTTTGGGCCGTTTTGGCCAGTTTTTGGCCTGTTCTTGCATTGCGCGGTGACCGTCGAGAGCGGAGCAAAACGTCAGCCATCTCAGCACCCTGGAACCCCCCGGGTGGCACAGGGCTGGATGGGGCTTTCGTATAGCAGGGACGGTGCTGCCTCTCGCTTCGCTCGCTGTCCGCCGCTCGCCGCTCGCTCGCGCAGCCAAAAATGGCCAGTTTTGGCCCGTTTTTGGGCCGTTTTGGCCAGTTTTTGGCCTGTTCTTGCATTGCGCGGTGACCGTCGAGAGCGGAGCAAAACGTCAGCCATCTCAGCACCCTGGAACCCCCCGGGTGGCACAGGGCTGGATGGGGCTTTCGTATAGCAGGGACGGTGCTGCCTCTCGCTTCGCTCGCTGTCCGCCGCTCGCCGCTCGCGCAGCCAAAAATGGCCAGTTTTGGCCCGTTTTTGGGCCGTTTTGGCCAGTTTTTGGCCTGTTCTTGCATTGCGCGGTGACCGTCGAGAGCGGAGCAAAACGTCAGCCATCTCAGCACCCTGGAACCCCCCGGGTGGCACAGGGCTGGATGGGGCTTTCGTATAGCAGGGACGGTGCTGCCTCTCGCTTCGCTCGCTGTTCGCCGCTCGCCGCTCGCTCGCGCAGCCAAAAATGGCCAGTTTTGGCCCGTTTTTGGGCTGTTTTGGCCAGTTTTTGGCCTGTTCTTGCGTGGTGCGGTGACCGTCGTGAGCGGAGCAAAACGTCAGCCATCTCAGCACCCTGGAACCCCCCGGGTGGCACAGGGCTGGATGGGGCTTTCGTATAGCAGGGACGGTGCTGCCTCTCGCTTCGCTCGCTGTTCGCCGCTCGCCGCTCGCTCGCGCAGCCAAAAATGGCCAGTTTTGGCCCGTTTTTGGGCTGTTTTGGCCTGTTTTTGGGCTGTTCTTGTGTGGCGCGGTGACCGTCGTGAGCGGAGCAAAATGTCAGCCATCTCAGCACCCTGGAACCCCCCGGGTGGCACAGGGCTGGATGGGGCTTTCGTATAGCAGGGACGGTGCTGCCTCGCGCTTCGCTCGCTGTTCGCCGCTCTCCGCTCGCTCGCGCAGCAAAAAATGGCCAGTTTTGGCCCGTTTTTGGGCTGTTTTGGCCAGTTTTTGGCCTGTTCTTGCGTGCCGCGGCGACCGTCGTGAGCGGAGCAAAACGTCAGCCATCTCAGCACCCTGGAACCCCCCGGGTGGCACAGGGCTGGATGGGGCTTTCGTATAGCAGGGACGGTGCTGCCTCTCGCTTCGCTCGCTGTCCGCCGCTCGCTGCTCGCTCGCGCAGCCAAAAATGGCCAGTTTTGGCCCGTTTTTGGGCTGTTTTGGCCTGTTTTTGGGCTGTTCTTGTGTGCCGCGGCGACCGTCGTGAGCGGAGCAAAATGTCAGCCATCTCAGCACCCTGGAACCCCCCGGGTGGCACAGGG
>NW_027020713.1:155000-157500 GCF_036884655.1 Musa acuminata AAA Group
GACGGTGCTGCCTCTCGCTTCGCTCGCTGTTCGCCGCTCACCGCTCGCTCGCTCAGCCAAAAATGGCCAGTTTTGGCCCGTTTTTGGGCTGTTTTGGCCTGTTTTTGGTCCGTTCTTGCATGGCGCGGTGACCGTCGTGAGCGGAGCAAAACGTCAGCCATCTCAGCACCCTGGAACCCCCCGGGTGGCACAGGGCTGGATGGGGCTTTCGTATAGCAGGGACGGTGCTGCCTCACGCTTCGCTCGCTGTTCGCCGCTCGCCGCTCGCTCGCGCAGCCAAAAATGACCAGTTTTGGCCCGTTTTTGGGCTGTTTTGGCCTGTTTATGGTCCGTTCTTGCGTGGTGCGGTGACCGTCGTGAGCGGAGCAAAACGTCAGCCATCTCAGCACCCTGGAACCCCCCGGGTGGCACAGGGCTGGATGGGGCTTTCGTATATAGCAGGGACGGTGCTGCCTCTCGCTTCGCTCGCTGTCCGCCGCTCGCCGCTCGCTCGCGCAGCCAAAAATGGCCAGTTTTGGCCCGTTTTTGGGCCGTTTTGGCCAGTTTTTGGCCTGTTCTTGCATTGCGCGGTGACCGTCGAGAGCGGAGCAAAACGTCAGCCATCTCAGCACCCTGGAACCCCCCGGGTGGCACAGGGCTGGATGGGGCTTTCGTATAGCAGGGACGGTGCTGCCTCTCGCTTCGCTCGCTGTCCGCCGCTCGCCGCTCGCTCGTGCAGCCAAAAATGGCCAGTTTTGGCCCGTTTTTGGGCCGTTTTGGCCAGTTTTTGGCCTGTTCTTGCATTGCGCGGTGACCGTCGAGAGCGGAGCAAAACGTCAGCCATCTCAGCACCCTGGAACCCCCCGGGTGGCACAGGGCTGGATGGGGCTTTCGTATAGCAGGGACGGTGCTGCCTCTCGCTTCGCTCGCTGTCCGCCGCTCGCCGCTCGCTCGTGCAGCCAAAAATGGCCAGTTTTGGCCCGTTTTTGGGCCGTTTTGGCCAGTTTTTGGCCTGTTCTTGCATTGCGCGGTGACCGTCGAGAGCGGAGCAAAACGTCAGCCATCTCAGCACCCTGGAACCCCCCGGGTGGCACAGGGCTGGATGGGGCTTTCGTATAGCAGGGACGGTGCTGCCTCTCGCTTCGCTCGCTGTCCGCCGCTCGCCGCTCGCTCGTGCAGCCAAAAATGGCCAGTTTTGGCCCGTTTTTGGGCCGTTTTGGCCAGTTTTTGGCCTGTTCTTGCATTGCGCGGTGACCGTCGAGAGCGGAGCAAAACGTCAGCCATCTCAGCACCCTGGAACCCCCCGGGTGGCACAGGGCTGGATGGGGCTTTCGTATAGCAGGGACGGTGCTGCCTCTCGCTTCGCTCGCTGTCCGCCGCTCGCCGCTCGCTCGTGCAGCCAAAAATGGCCAGTTTTGGCCCGTTTTTGGGCCGTTTTGGCCAGTTTTTGGCCTGTTCTTGCATTGCGCGGTGACCGTCGAGAGCGGAGCAAAACGTCAGCCATCTCAGCACCCTGGAACCCCCCGGGTGGCACAGGGCTGGATGGGGCTTTCGTATAGCAGGGACGGTGCTGCCTCTCGCTTCGCTCGCTGTCCGCCGCTCGCCGCTCGCTCGCGCAGCCAAAAATGGCCAGTTTTGGCCCGTTTTTGGGCCGTTTTGGCCAGTTTTTGGCCTGTTCTTGCATTGCGCGGTGACCGTCGAGAGCGGAGCAAAACGTCAGCCATCTCAGCACCCTGGAACCCCCCGGGTGGCACAGGGCTGGATGGGGCTTTCGTATAGCAGGGACGGTGCTGCCTCTCGCTTCGCTCGCTGTCCGCCGCTCGCCGCTCGCGCAGCCAAAAATGGCCAGTTTTGGCCCGTTTTTGGGCCGTTTTGGCCAGTTTTTGGCCTGTTCTTGCATTGCGCGGTGACCGTCGAGAGCGGAGCAAAACGTCAGCCATCTCAGCACCCTGGAACCCCCCGGGTGGCACAGGGCTGGATGGGGCTTTCGTATAGCAGGGACGGTGCTGCCTCTCGCTTCGCTCGCTGTTCGCCGCTCGCCGCTCGCTCGCGCAGCCAAAAATGGCCAGTTTTGGCCCGTTTTTGGGCTGTTTTGGCCAGTTTTTGGCCTGTTCTTGCGTGGTGCGGTGACCGTCGTGAGCGGAGCAAAACGTCAGCCATCTCAGCACCCTGGAACCCCCCGGGTGGCACAGGGCTGGATGGGGCTTTCGTATAGCAGGGACGGTGCTGCCTCTCGCTTCGCTCGCTGTTCGCCGCTCGCCGCTCGCTCGCGCAGCCAAAAATGGCCAGTTTTGGCCCGTTTTTGGGCTGTTTTGGCCTGTTTTTGGGCTGTTCTTGTGTGGCGCGGTGACCGTCGTGAGCGGAGCAAAATGTCAGCCATCTCAGCACCCTGGAACCCCCCGGGTGGCACAGGGCTGGATGGGGCTTTCGTATAGCAGGGACGGTGCTGCCTCGCGCTTCGCTCGCTGTTCGCCGCTCTCCGCTCGCTCGCGCAGCAAAAAATGGCCAGTTTTGGCCCGTT
>NW_027020713.1:177500-180000 GCF_036884655.1 Musa acuminata AAA Group
GTCCGTTCTTGCGTGGCACGGCGACCGTCGTGAGCGGAGCAAAACGTCAGCCATCTCAGCACCCTGGAACCCCCCGGGTGGCACAGGGCTGGATTGGGCTTTCGTTATAGCAGGGACGGTGCTGCCTCTCGCTTCGCTCGCTGTTCGCCGCTCACCGCTCGCTCGCTCAGCCAAAAATGGCCAGTTTTGGCCCGTTTTTGGGCTGTTTGGCCTGTTTTTGGTCCGTTCTTGCATGGCGCGGTGACCGTCGTGAGCGGAGCAAAACGTCAGCCATCTCAGCACCCTGGAACCCCCCGGGTGGCACAGGGCTGGATGGGGCTTTCGTATAGCAGGGACGGTGCTGCCTCACGCTTCGCTCGCTGTTCGCCGCTCGCCGCTCGCTCGCGCAAGCCAAAAATGACCAGTTTTGGCCCGTTTTTGGGCTGTTTTGGCCTGTTTATGGTCCGTTCTTGCGTGGTGCGGTGACCGTCGTGAGCGGAGCAAAACGTCAGCCATCTCAGCACCCTGGAACCCCCCGGGTGGCACAGGGCTGGATGGGGGCTTTCGTATATAGCAGGGACGGTGCTGCCTCTCGCTTCGCTCGCTGTCCGCCGCTCGCCGCTCGCTCGCGCAGCCAAAAATGGCCAGTTTTGGCCCGTTTTTGGGCCGTTTTGGCCAGTTTTTGGCCCTGTTCTTGCATTGCGCGGTGACCGTCGAGAGCGGAGCAAAACGTCAGCCATCTCAGCACCCTGGAACCCCCCGGGTGGCACAGGGCTGGATGGGGCTTTCGTATAGCAGGGACGGTGCTGCCTCTCGCTTCGCTCGCTGTCCGCCGCTCGCCGCTCGCTCGTGCAGCCAAAAATGGCCAGTTTTGGCCCGTTTTGGGCCGTTTTGGCCAGTTTTTGGCCTGTTCTTGCATTGCGCGGGTGACCGTCGAGAGCGGAGCAAAAACGTCAGCCATCTCAGCACCCTGGAACCCCCCGGGTGGCACAGGGCTGGATGGGGCTTTCGTATAGCAGGGACGGTGCTGCCTCTCGCTTCGCTCGCTGTCCGCCGCTCGCCGCTCGCTCGTGCAGCCAAAAATGGCCAGTTTTGGCCCGTTTTTGGGCCGTTTTGGCCAGTTTTTGGCCTGTTCTTGCATTGCGCGGTGACCGTCGAGAGCGGAGCAAAACGTCAGCCATCTCAGCACCCTGGAACCCCCCAGGTGGCACAGGGCTGGATGGGGCTTTCGTATAGCAGGGACGGTGCTGCCTCTCGCTTCGCTCGCTGTCCGCCGCTCGCCGCTCGCTCGTGCAGCCAAAAATGGCCAGTTTTGGCCCGTTTTTGGGCCGTTTTGGCCAGTTTTTGGCCTGTTCTTGCATTGCGCGGTGACCGTCGAGAGCGGAGCAAAACGTCAGCACATCTCAGCACCCTGGAACCCCCCGGGTGGCACAGGGCTGGATGGGGCTTTCGTATAGCAGGGACGGTGCTGCCTCTCGCTTCGCTCGCTGTCCGCCGCTCGCCGCTCGCTCGTGCAGCCAAAAATGGCCAGTTTTGGCCCGTTTTTGGGCCGTTTTTGGCCAGTTTTTGGCCTGTTCTTGCATTGCGCGGTGACCGTCGAGAGCGGAGCAAAACGTCAGCCATCTCAGCACCTGGAACCCCCCGGGTGGCACAGGGCTGGATGGGGCTTTCGTATAGCAGGGACGGTGCTGCCTCTCGCTTCGCTCGCTGTCCGCCGCTCGCCGCTCGCTCGCGCAGCCAAAAATGGCCAGTTTTGGCCCGTTTTTGGGCCGTTTTGGCCAGTTTTTGGCCTGTTCTTGCATTGCGCGGTGACCGTCGAGAGAGCGGAGCAAAACGTCAGCCATCTCAGCACCCTGGAACCCCCCGGGTGGCACAGGGCTGGATGGGGCTTTCGTATAGCAGGGACGGTGCTGCTCTCGCTTCGCTCGCTGTCCGCCGCTCGCCGCTCGCGCAGCCAAAAATGGCCAGTTTTGGCCCGTTTTTGGGCCGTTTTGGCCAGTTTTTGGCATGTTCTTGCATTGCGCGGTGACCGTCGAGAGCGGAGCAAAAACGTCAGCCATCTCAGCACCCTGAACCCCCCGGGTGGCACAGGGCTGGATGGGGCTTTCGTATAGCAGGACGGTGCTGCCTCTCGCTTCGCTCGCTGTTCGCCGCTCGCCGCTCGCTCGCGCAGCCAAAAATGGCCAGTTTTGGCCCGTTTTTGGGCTGTTTTTGGCCAGTTTTTGGCCTGTTCTTGCGTGGTGCGGTGACCGTCGTGAGCGGAGCAAACGTCAGCCATCTCAGCACCCTGGAACCCCCGGGTGGCACAGGGCTGGATGGGGCTTTCGTATAGCAGGGACGGTGCTGCCTCTCGCTTCGCTCGCTGTTCGCCGCTCGCCGCTCGCTCGCGCAGCCAAAAAATGGCCAGTTTTGGCCCGTTTTTGGGCTGTTTTGGCCTGTTTTTGGGCTGTTCTTGTGTGGCGCGGTGACCGTCGTGAGCGGAGCAAAATGTCAGCCATCTCAGCACCCTGGAACCCCCCGG
>NW_027020713.1:200000-202500 GCF_036884655.1 Musa acuminata AAA Group
CAGGGCTGGATGGGGCTTTCGTATAGCAGGGACGGTGCTGCCTCACGCTTCGCTCGCTGTTCGCCGCTCGCCGCTCGCTCGCGCAACCTAAAATGGCCAGTTTTGGCCCGTTTTTGGGCTGTTTTGGCCTGTTTTTGGTCCGTTCTTGCGTGGCACGGCGACCGTCGTGAGCGGAGCAAAACGTCAGCCATCTCAGCACCCTGGAACCCCCCGGGTGGCACAGGGCTGGATGGGGCTTTCGTATAGCAGGGACGGTGCTGCCTCTCGCTTCGCTCGCTGTTCGCCGCTCACCGCTCGCTCGCTCAGCCAAAAATGGCCAGTTTTGGCCCGTTTTTGGGCTGTTTTGGCCTGTTTTTGGTCCGTTCTTGCATGGCGCGGTGACCGTCGTGAGCGGAGCAAAACGTCAGCCATCTCAGCACCCTGGAACCCCCCGGGTGGCACAGGGCTGGATGGGGCTTTCGTATAGCAGGGACGGTGCTGCCTCACGCTTCGCTCGCTGTTCGCCGCTCGCCGCTCGCTCGCGCAGCCAAAAATGACCAGTTTTGGCCCGTTTTTGGGCTGTTTTGGCCTGTTTATGGTCCGTTCTTGCGTGGTGCGGTGACCGTCGTGAGCGGAGCAAAACGTCAGCCATCTCAGCACCCTGGAACCCCCCGGGTGGCACAGGGCTGGATGGGGCTTTCGTATATAGCAGGGACGGTGCTGCCTCTCGCTTCGCTCGCTGTCCGCCGCTCGCCGCTCGCTCGCGCAGCCAAAAATGGCCAGTTTTGGCCCGTTTTTGGGCCGTTTTGGCCAGTTTTTGGCCTGTTCTTGCATTGCGCGGTGACCGTCGAGAGCGGAGCAAAACGTCAGCCATCTCAGCACCCTGGAACCCCCCGGGTGGCACAGGGCTGGATGGGGCTTTCGTATAGCAGGGACGGTGCTGCCTCTCGCTTCGCTCGCTGTCCGCCGCTCGCCGCTCGCTCGTGCAGCCAAAAATGGCCAGTTTTGGCCCGTTTTTGGGCCGTTTTGGCCAGTTTTTGGCCTGTTCTTGCATTGCGCGGTGACCGTCGAGAGCGGAGCAAAACGTCAGCCATCTCAGCACCCTGGAACCCCCCGGGTGGCACAGGGCTGGATGGGGCTTTCGTATAGCAGGGACGGTGCTGCCTCTCGCTTCGCTCGCTGTCCGCCGCTCGCCGCTCGCTCGTGCAGCCAAAAATGGCCAGTTTTGGCCCGTTTTTGGGCCGTTTTGGCCAGTTTTTGGCCTGTTCTTGCATTGCGCGGTGACCGTCGAGAGCGGAGCAAAACGTCAGCCATCTCAGCACCCTGGAACCCCCCGGGTGGCACAGGGCTGGATGGGGCTTTCGTATAGCAGGGACGGTGCTGCCTCTCGCTTCGCTCGCTGTCCGCCGCTCGCCGCTCGCTCGTGCAGCCAAAAATGGCCAGTTTTGGCCCGTTTTTGGGCCGTTTTGGCCAGTTTTTGGCCTGTTCTTGCATTGCGCGGTGACCGTCGAGAGCGGAGCAAAACGTCAGCCATCTCAGCACCCTGGAACCCCCCGGGTGGCACAGGGCTGGATGGGGCTTTCGTATAGCAGGGACGGTGCTGCCTCTCGCTTCGCTCGCTGTCCGCCGCTCGCCGCTCGCTCGTGCAGCCAAAAATGGCCAGTTTTGGCCCGTTTTTGGGCCGTTTTGGCCAGTTTTTGGCCTGTTCTTGCATTGCGCGGTGACCGTCGAGAGCGGAGCAAAACGTCAGCCATCTCAGCACCCTGGAACCCCCCGGGTGGCACAGGGCTGGATGGGGCTTTCGTATAGCAGGGACGGTGCTGCCTCTCGCTTCGCTCGCTGTCCGCCGCTCGCCGCTCGCTCGCGCAGCCAAAAATGGCCAGTTTTGGCCCGTTTTTGGGCCGTTTTGGCCAGTTTTTGGCCTGTTCTTGCATTGCGCGGTGACCGTCGAGAGCGGAGCAAAACGTCAGCCATCTCAGCACCCTGGAACCCCCCGGGTGGCACAGGGCTGGATGGGGCTTTCGTATAGCAGGGACGGTGCTGCCTCTCGCTTCGCTCGCTGTCCGCCGCTCGCCGCTCGCGCAGCCAAAAATGGCCAGTTTTGGCCCGTTTTTGGGCCGTTTTGGCCAGTTTTTGGCCTGTTCTTGCATTGCGCGGTGACCGTCGAGAGCGGAGCAAAACGTCAGCCATCTCAGCACCCTGGAACCCCCCGGGTGGCACAGGGCTGGATGGGGCTTTCGTATAGCAGGGACGGTGCTGCCTCTCGCTTCGCTCGCTGTTCGCCGCTCGCCGCTCGCTCGCGCAGCCAAAAATGGCCAGTTTTGGCCCGTTTTTGGGCTGTTTTGGCCAGTTTTTGGCCTGTTCTTGCGTGGTGCGGTGACCGTCGTGAGCGGAGCAAAACGTCAGCCATCTCAGCACCCTGGAACCCCCCGGGTGGCACAGGGCTGGATGGGGCTTTCGTATAGCAGGGACGGTGCTGCCTCTCGCTTCGCTCGCTGTTCGCCGCTCGCCGCTCGCTCGC
>NW_027020713.1:212500-220000 GCF_036884655.1 Musa acuminata AAA Group
AATGGCCAGTTTTGGCCCGTTTTTGGGCCGTTTTGGCCAGTTTTTGGCCTGTTCTTGCATTGCGCGGTGACCGTCGAGAGCGGAGCAAAACGTCAGCCATCTCAGCACCCTGGAACCCCCCGGGTGGCACAGGGCTGGATGGGGCTTTCGTATAGCAGGGACGGTGCTGCCTCTCGCTTCGCTCGCTGTCCGCCGCTCGCCGCTCGCTCGTGCAGCCAAAAATGGCCAGTTTTGGCCCGTTTTTGGGCCGTTTTGGCCAGTTTTTGGCCTGTTCTTGCATTGCGCGGTGACCGTCGAGAGCGGAGCAAAACGTCAGCCATCTCAGCACCCTGGAACCCCCCGGGTGGCACAGGGCTGGATGGGGCTTTCGTATAGCAGGGACGGTGCTGCCTCTCGCTTCGCTCGCTGTCCGCCGCTCGCCGCTCGCTCGTGCAGCCAAAAATGGCCAGTTTTGGCCCGTTTTTGGGCCGTTTTGGCCAGTTTTTGGCCTGTTCTTGCATTGCGCGGTGACCGTCGAGAGCGGAGCAAAACGTCAGCCATCTCAGCACCCTGGAACCCCCCGGGTGGCACAGGGCTGGATGGGGCTTTCGTATAGCAGGGACGGTGCTGCCTCTCGCTTCGCTCGCTGTCCGCCGCTCGCCGCTCGCTCGCGCAGCCAAAAATGGCCAGTTTTGGCCCGTTTTTGGGCCGTTTTGGCCAGTTTTTGGCCTGTTCTTGCATTGCGCGGTGACCGTCGAGAGCGGAGCAAAACGTCAGCCATCTCAGCACCCTGGAACCCCCCGGGTGGCACAGGGCTGGATGGGGCTTTCGTATAGCAGGGACGGTGCTGCCTCTCGCTTCGCTCGCTGTCCGCCGCTCGCCGCTCGCGCAGCCAAAAATGGCCAGTTTTGGCCCGTTTTTGGGCCGTTTTGGCCAGTTTTTGGCCTGTTCTTGCATTGCGCGGTGACCGTCGAGAGCGGAGCAAAACGTCAGCCATCTCAGCACCCTGGAACCCCCCGGGTTGTCACGACCTTAGCTGGAATTGCCTAAGGCGTGCGGCACCCTTGCGGCCTACGACGCGAACTTAGCTTGCGTTGCCTAAGTCGCGAGTCACTCTTGCGGCAAAGACGCGAACTTAGCTTGCCTTGCCTAAGTCGCGCTTCGCCCTTGCGATCTTGCTCCGCAAGGATCAGCCCACTTTGTAACCTCTCGCAGGTCCCGAAGGACCTGTAAAAGAGAAAGAGAGTTAGATCGAAAGAACGAGCAACGGACACGTCCCGAAGTCTCGCGAAAAGGAAAGCTTTACAAGCAATTCGTCAAACACCTTGTGTGCACAAGAGAAAAGAGGGAGAGGGGGAAAAACAAGGCTTTCAAGGATGAACGAACAGCTGCAAGCCCACAAACAGCCGCTCACCTGGTCCCGGACGCAACACCAAGTTCCCGTAAAGGTCACGTACGAACTTGCGAAAGAGTGTTCAACGCCCGGTATATAACCGAAGCCCCATCCAGCCATGTGCCACCCGGGGGGTTCCTGGGTGCTGAGATGGCTGACGTTTTGGTGAGCGGAGGCAGCACTCCGCTCACCTCCCGCGGCACGCGAAAACGGAGCCGTTTTGGGCTGTTTTGGGGCTGTTTTGCTCGGTTCGGTGAGCGATCGCTTTGCAACGCTGCAGCTTGTTCGAACTTACATATTTACAAGCAAAATGACCCAAAACCATGGGAAAACATGCTGTCAAGCAGCTGTACATGCGGGTGTGAGCGACGAACGGTTCGTTGAACGAAGTTGTTGCGGGTGCGCGACGACCGTTCGTGACATTCTCCCCCACTTAAACTGTCGACGCCCTCGTCGACGCTTGTTGGTAGTTGTTGATGACGTCTTCTTCATGTCGCAGGGCGTCTTCAGGCTCCCAACTGGCTTCAGTTCGGGGAAGCTTTCGCCACTTCACCAAGTACTCTGTTTGCTCCGCTCCGTTGGGTAGCTTTATCTTGCGATCCGCCAGAATGGTTTCCACTCGCTTCTCGTAGGAGGCTGTGATGGGAGGTAGCCGAGTTGGAACACTTCGAGAAGCATCTTGCGGATCTGAATGGTAGGCCTTCAGGTTGCTGGCGTGAAGAACGTTGTGAATTTTGAACCACGCCGGCAGCTGCAACTTGTAAGAAACATTGCCTACCCTGCTGATAATTGGGAAGGGCCCTTCATACTTACGCACCAATCCTTTGTGGACTCTTTTCCTGAAGAATTGGAGTGATGCTGGTTGGAGCTTTACCAACACCAAATCGCCAACTTTGAACTCCTGTGGTCGCCTTCCCAAGTCTGCCCACTTCTTCATCCGTTTTGCCGCCTTCTCCAAGTAAGCCCGCGCAATATCGGCATTTCGATGCCACTCCTTTGCGAAATGGTAGGCTGATGGACTACTCCCCGTATACCCAATTGCCATAGTGTGCGGAGTCGACGGTTGTTGTCCTGTGATAATTTCGAAGGGGCTCTTGTTGGATGCAGAGCTCCGCTGCAAGTTGTAGGAGAATTGGGCGATGTCCAACAGCTTCACCCAATCTCGTTGATTGGCACTCACGTAGTGCCGGAGATACTGCTCCAAGAGCGAATTTATTCTTTCAGTCTGACCATCCGTCTGGGGGTGGAGGCTTGTAGAGAAGTATAACTTTGATCCCAACAACTTGAATAGCTCGGTCCAGAACCGTCCCAGAAACCGAGCGTCTCGATCACTAATGATATTGTGTGGGACTCCCCAATACTTCACTACACCCTTCATCATCAGTCTGGCCGCCTCTTCAGCTGAACAGTGTAGGGGAGCAGCAATGAATGTTGCATACTTTGAAAACCGATCGACCACCACAAGTATCGATCCAAGTCCCCCTACAGGTGGCAAGCTTGATATGAAGTCTAAGGAAATGCTCTCCCATGGCCTTTCTGGTACGGGCAACGGCTCCAAAAGTCCCACCGGCTTCCGCTGCTCCACCTTGTCTTGTTGGCAAGTAAGGCATGTTCGAACATACTCCTCCACATCAATCCCCATCTTTGGCCAGTAGAAGGCCCTCTCCACGAGAGCCAATGTTCTGTGAATGCCGGGATGTCCAGCCCAAAGGGAATCGTGACACTCTTTTAAGAGTTCACGCCTTAAGTTGTCCACTCGGGGAACATAAACCCTATTCCCTTTTGTGTAAACAAGTCCCTCCTGGACCCAAAATCGTCGTGCCTTGCCTTCTTTGATGAGCTGCATCAGGATAACTGCTTGGGGATCACTATACAGTCCATCTCTGATTCGGAAAAGGAAGTTGGAGTGTAACTGACTTGTTTGGCCTCTGCCCTCCAGTTGTGTAGCATTCACGCACTCCACCTTCCGACTCAGCGCATCGGCCACGACGTTCGCCTTCCCGGGCTTATATTCCATTGCCATATCAAATTCAGCCAGGAAGTCCTGCCACCGTGCTTGCTTTGGGGAGAGCTTCTTCTGAGTTTGGAAATAACTCAGGGCGATGTTGTCTGTCCTCAGCACAAATCGCGACCCAAGGAGGTAGTGTCGCCAAACTCGTAGGCAGTGGATCACCGCTGTCATCTCCTTCTCATGCACTGGATACCGCCTCTCGGTCTCGTTGAGTTTGCGGCTCTCGTAGGCCACCGGATGACCTTCTTGCATGAGTACTCCACCAATAGCAAAGTCCGAAGCATCTGTATGGACTTCAAAGGGCTCTCCATAGTTTGGCAATTTGAGCACTGGTTCTTCCAGAACAGCAGCCTTCAGATCTTGGAATGCTATCTCACATCTGTCAGACCACTTCCAAGGCTGCTCCTTCTTCAGCAACTCCGTCAGTGGGGTTGCCCGCTTCGAATATCCCGCGATGAAGCGTCGATAGTAGTTGACGAAACCAAGGAAGGATCTCAACTCTGGCACCTTCTTTGGAGTTCGCCATTCCGCAACTGCTTGCACCTTCGACTTATCCATCCGAATGGAACCATCACCGATTCGATGCCCCAAGAATAGGATCTCAGTCTGAGCAAAGTAGCATTTCTCCCTTTTTACGAACAACGTGTTCTCCCTGAGAACCTTGAAAATCGTCCGAAGGTGCTTGACGTGCTCCTCGAGCGTTTGGCTGTAGACGACGATATCGTCCAAGTAGACGACCACGAACTTATCCAAATACTCCTTGAATAGCTGGTTCATGAGAGTACAGAATGTGGCCGGAGCGTTGGTTAAGCCGAAAGGCATCACCAAGAACTCAAACGCTCCATATCTGGTCACACAAGTAGTCTTTGCTTCGTCGCCTTCAGCAATGCGCACCTGCCAATACCCCGACCGGAGGTCGAGTTTTGAGAAATACTTCGCCTTGCCCAGTTGATCGAACAAGTCCGCGATGAGCGGGATGGGATACTTGTTCTTCACTGTTACTTTGTTGAGGGCTCGATAGTCGACGCATAATCGGAGACTCCCATCTTGTTTCTTCTGAAAGAGAACTGGAGCTCCGAAAGGTGCTTTTGAGCTGCGGATGAGACCACCGCTTAGCAGTTCACCTAACTGCTTTCTAAGTTCTGCCAACTCTGGCGGGGCCATGCGATAGGGTGGTCTCGCTGGAGGCTTCACTCCTGGCTCCAGCTCAATACTGTGATCCACGCCTCTGCGTGGCGGAAGAGTCTTCGGCAACTCAGGTGGCATAACGTCTTTGAACTCCTTCAGGACGTTGGCCACCACAGCAGGTTCTTGAATGGCTTCTTCATTGAGTGGCTCTAGCTTCATAGCAGCCACGAATGTTAGTTCGCCCTTTCGCACCCCTTTCTTCAATTGTAATGCCGAAATATGTTGGGGCTCCTTGGTTCCTCTCCGAGAGACGGGCACCACACAGGGGTCATCGCCTCCCATCATACATAGGGAATTCAAGAATGGCATCGGCACCAACTTCGCCGCGTGCATAAACTCCATTCCAAGAATCACTTGGAAGTCGTCTAGTGGCACGGCCATCATGTTGGTGGTTCCGCTCCAAGTCCCGATTCTGATGGGAACTCCCTTCGCCAATCCGGAGATTCGCCTGGCCTCCGAGTTCACTGCTTTCATTCGGCTTGGGCTCTTCTCCAATGTCAACCCAAGTCGCTGTGCTTCACGATCGGCTATGAAGTTGTGGGTAGCGCCCGTGTCCACCATTGCACGGGTCGTTTGGCCATTCAGCTTGATGTCCACATACATCAGTTCACTACTTCCTGCTTTTTGTGCCTTCGTCTTCATGTTCTCCCCCACTTGACCCCGCATAGCGTTCAACAAACGCATTGCTCCCATTCGGGGTCCTTGCGACTCTTCATCGTCGCTGCTGGATTCAGAACTGCTTGAGCTAAGGGCAACAGCTTTGCCCTTGTCCGATCGGGGAGGGTGGATGGAAGCTGTCAAAGCGTTGAGTGCCTGCTTCTGTGGGCACTCCCTTACCATGTGCGGTCCTCCGCACAAGAAGCATCCTCCAGGTTTCGAGGCCTTGCCTTTTGGGTTCGGCCCTTTGTGGGAGCTCTTCTTCTTCTGTTCGCCCCCGAGCTCCTTCCCTCGAGAATGTTTTTGAGGGCGATTGCTTGAAGATTGTTTCCTTCTCGCTGGGTCTTCAGAGGAAACGAAGTCGGTGAGCCTTTCTGCAGCTGCAATTGCCCCGACCACGTCGGTAACATTCCTTCGATTCAGCTCTTGCTGAGCCCATGGTTTCAAACCATCAAGGAAACTGAACAACTTGTCCTTCTCGGACATGTCCTGTATGTCCAGCATTAGTGCAGAAAACTGCTTTACATAGTCTCGGATGGTGGTACTTTGGCGGAGTTGTCTCAACTTCCTTCTTGCGACGAACTCTGTGTTCTCCGGTAGGAACTGAGTTCTCAACTCCCGCTTCAAGTCTTCCCATGTGTCGACTCGACACCGACCTTGTTGGATTTCCTCCCAACGAGTTCGCCACCAAAGTTTCGCATCTCCGTTCAGATACATTGTTGCTATTGAAACTTTGGTATCTTCAGAATCGGGTCTCGTAGCTCGGAAGTATTGTTCCATGTCAAACAGAAAGTTCTCGAGCTCCTTGGCATCTCTGGCCCCTCCGTATCCATGGGGCTCAGGTGCCCTCAAGTTTTGTGGCGGTGCAACGCGGGTGTTGCCTCCTCCCGCATTTAGCGTTCTTGTGAGCATAGCCACCTTCGCCGTGAGTTCCGCCACAACATCTTGTAAGTGCTGCACGGAGTCCTTGGTGTCATCGGACAGTCGGTCGACTAGGGCCTCGACCTTGTCGATCCTGGACTCCGCTTCCTCTTGCGAGCTCTCTACCCCAACAAGTCTTTGTTGGCCATGGTAGAGTTCCTCCATGCTCGCTTCCAGAACATCCAGGCGGGTTTCCGCCGTCGTGAGTCTCTCCTTATGACTCTTTTTCCCAGTTAGCGCACCAGATTGCGCTTCCTCCGCTCGCGGAGAGTTGCCAACTTCTCGCTCATCCTGTTCGCTGCCGCGATCCTCGTGAGCGGCTCCAACAGCATGAGAGCGAGTGTGCACATGCAGCCCACCTGTGGCTGCTTGGGGCAAGGGTCCAGCTTGCCCCGTCTTGCTCGATTCGCCACGATGCTTTGCCATGGCGAAGTTGCGAAGTTCGTTCGCTGTTCGATCGAAGAGCTTGCCCGCTCTGATACCACAATGTCACGACCTTAGCTGGAATTGCCTAAGGCGTGCGGCACCCTTGCGGCCTACGACGCGAACTTAGCTTGCGTTGCCTAAGTCGCGAGTCACTCTTGCGGCAAAGACGCGAACTTAGCTTGCCTTGCCTAAGTCGCGCTTCGCCCTTGCGATCTTGCTCCGCAAGGATCAGCCCACTTTGTAACCTCTCGCAGGTCCCGAAGGACCTGTAAAAGAGAAAGAGAGTTAGATCGAAAGAACGAGCAACGGACACGTCCCGAAGTCTCGCGAAAAGGAAAGCTTTACAAGCAATTCGTCGAACACCTTGTGTGCACAAGAGAAAAGAGGGAGAGGGGGAAAAACAAGGCTTTCAAGGATGAACGAACAGCTGCAAGCCCACAAACAGCCGCTCACCTGGTCCCGGACGCAACACCAAGTTCCCGTAAAGGTCACGTACGAACTTGCGAAAGAGTGTTCAACGCCCGGTATATAACCGAAGCCCCATCCAGCCATGTGCCACCCGGGGGGTTCCTGGGTGCTGAGATGGCTGACGTTTTGGTGAGCGGAGGCAGCACTCCGCTCACCTCCCGCGGCACGCGAAAACGGAGCCGTTTTGGGCTGTTTTGGGGCTGTTTTGCTCGGTTCGGTGAGCGATCGCTTTGCAACGCTGCAGCTTGTTCGAACTTACATATTTACAAGCAAAATGACCCAAAACCATGGGAAAACATGCTGTCAAGCAGCTGTACATGCGGGTGTGAGCGACGAACGGTTCGTTGAACGAAGTTGTTGCGGGTGCGCGACGACCGTTCGTGACAGGGTGGCACAGGGCTGGATGGGGCTTTCGTATAGCAGGGACGGTGCTGCCTCTCGCTTCGCTCGCTGTTCG
>NW_027020713.1:252500-265000 GCF_036884655.1 Musa acuminata AAA Group
CCTCTCGCAGGTCCCGAAGGACCTGTAAAAGAGAAAGAGAGTTAGATCGAAAGAACGAGCAACGGACACGTCCCGAAGTCTCGCGAAAAGGAAAGCTTTACAAGCAATTCGTCGAACACCTTGTGTGCACAAGAGAAAAGAGGGAGAGGGGGAAAAACAAGGCTTTCAAGGATGAACGAACAGCTGCAAGCCCACAAACAGCCGCTCACCTGGTCCCGGACGCAACACCAAGTTCCCGTAAAGGTCACGTACGAACTTGCGAAAGAGTGTTCAACGCCCGGTATATAACCGAAGCCCCATCCAGCCATGTGCCACCCGGGGGGTTCCTGGGTGCTGAGATGGCTGACATTTTGGTGAGCGGAGGCAGCACTCCGCTCACCTCCCGCGGCACGCGAAAACGAAGCCGTTTTGGGCTGTTTTGGGGCTGTTTTGCTCGGTTCGGTGAGCGATCGCTTTGCAACGCTGCAGCTTGTTCGAACTTACATATTTACAAGCAAAATGACCCAAAACCATGGGAAAACATGCTGTTAAGCAGCTGTACATGCGGGTGTGAGCGACGAACGGTTCGTTGAACGAAGTTGTTGCGGGTGCGCGACGACCGTTCGTGACATTCTCCCCCACTTAAACTGTCGACGCCCTCGTCGACGCTTGTTGGTAGTTGTTGATGACGTCTTCTTCATGTCGCAGGGCGTCTTCAGACTCCCAACTGGCTTCAGTTCGGGGAAGCTTTCGCCACTTCACCAAGTACTCTGTTTGCTCCGCTCCGTTGGGTAGCTTTATCTTGCGATCCGCCAAAATGGTTTCCACTCGCTTCTCGTAGGAGGCTGTGATGGGAGGTAGCCGAGTTGGAACACTTCGAGAAGCATCTTGCGGATCTGAATGGTAGGCCTTTAGGTTGCTGGCGTGAAGAACGTTGTGAATTTTGAACCACGCCGGCAGCTGCAACTTGTAAGAAACATTGCCTACCCTGCTGATAATTGGGAAGGGCCCTTCATACTTACGCACCAATCCTTTGTGGACTCTTTTCCTGAAGAATTGGAGTGATGCTGGTTGGAGCTTTACCAACACCAAATCGCCAACTTTGAACTCCTGTGGTCGCCTTCCCAAGTCTGCCCACTTCTTCATCCGTTTTGCCGCCTTCTCCAAGTAAGCCCGCGCAATATCGGCATTCCGATGCCACTCCTTTGCGAAATGGTAGGCTGATGGACTACTCCCAGTATACCCAATAGCCATAGTGTGCGGAGTCGACGGTTGTTGTCCTGTGATAATTTCGAAGGGGCTCTTGTTGGATGCAGAGCTCCGCTGCAAGTTGTAGGAGAATTGGGCGATGTCCAACAGCTTCACCCAATCTCGTTGATTGGCACTCACATAGTGCCGGAGATACTGCTCTAAGAGCGAATTTATTCTTTCAGTCTGACCATCCGTCTGGGGGTGGAGGCTTGTAGAGAAGTATAACTTTGATCCCAACAATTTGAATAGCTCGGTCCAGAACCGTCCCAGAAACCGAGCGTCTCGATCACTAATGATATTGTGTGGGACTCCCCAATACTTCACTACACCCTTCATCATCAGTCTGGCCGCCTCTTCAGCTGAACAGTGTAGGGGAGCAGCAATGAAAGTTGCATACTTTGAAAACCGATCGACCACCACAAGTATCGATCCAAGTCCCCCTACAGGTGGCAAGCTTGATATGAAGTCTAAGGAAATGCTCTCCCAAGGCCTTTCTGGTACGGGCAACGGCTCCAAAAGTCCCACCGGCTTCCGCTGCTCCACCTTGTCTTGTTGGCAAGTAAGGCATGTTCGAACATACTCCTCCACATCAATCCCCATTTTTGGCCAGTAGAAGGCCCTCTCCACGAGAGCCAACGTTCTGTGAATGCCGGGGTGTCCAGCCCAAAGGGAATCGTGACACTCTTTCAAGAGTTCACGCCTTAGATTGTCCACTCGGGGAACATAAACCCTATTCCCTTTTGTGTAAACAAGTCCCTCCTGGACCCAAAATCGTCGTGCTTTGCCTTCTTTGATGAGCTGCATCAGGATAACTGCCTGGGGATCACTATACAGTCCATCTCTGATTCGGGAAAGGAAGGTTGAGTGTAACTGACTTGCTTGGCCTCTGCCCTCCAGTTGTGCAGCATTCACGCACTCCACCTTCCGACTCAGCGCATCGGCCACGACATTCGCCTTCCCGGGCTTATATTCCATTGCCATATCAAATTCAGCCAGGAAGTCCTGCCACCGTGCTTGCTTTGGGGAGAGCTTCTTCTGAGTTTGGAAATAACTCAAGGCGATGTTGTCTGTCCTCAGCACAAATCGCGACCCAAGGAGGTAGTGTCGCCAAACTCGTAGGCAGTGGATCACCGCTGTCATCTCCTTCTCATGCACTGGATACCGCCTCTCGGTCTCGTTGAGTTTACGGCTCTCGTAGGCCACCGGATGACCTTCTTGCATGAGTACTCCACCAATAGCAAAGTCCGAAGCATCTGTATGGACTTCAAAGGGCTCTCCATAGTTTGGCAATTTGAGCACTGGTTCTTCCAGAACAGCAGCCTTCAGATCTTGGAATGCTATCTCACATTTGTCAGACCACTTCCAAGGCTGCTCCTTCTTCAGCAACTCCGTCAGTGGGGTTGCCCGCTTCGAATATCCAGCAATGAAGCGTCGGTAGTAGTTGACGAAACCAAGGAAGGATCTCAACTCTGGCACCTTCTTTGGAGTTCGCCATTCCGCAACTGCTTGCACCTTCGACTTGTCCATCCGGATGGAGCCATCACCGATTCGGTGCCCCAAGAACAGGATCTCAGTCTGAGCAAAGTAGCATTTCTCCCTTTTTACGAACAAAGTGTTCTCCCTGAGAACCTTGAAAATCGTCCGAAGGTGCTTGACGTGCTCCTCGAGCGTTTGGCTGTAAACGACGATGTCGTCCAAGTAGACGACCACGAACTTATCCAAATACTCCTTGAATAGCTGGTTCATGAGAGTACAGAATGTTGCCGGAGCGTTGGTTAAGCCGAAAGGCATCACCAAGAACTCAAACGCTCCATATCTGGTCACACATGTAGTCTTTGCTTCGTCGCCTTCAGCAATGCGCACCTGCCAATACCCCGACCGAAGGTCGAGTTTTGAGAAATACTTCGCCTTGCCCAATTGGTCGAACAAGTCCGCGATGAGCGGGATGGGATACTTGTTCTTCACTGTTACTTTGTTGAGGGCTCGGTAGTCGACGCATAATCGGAGGCTCCCATCTTGTTTCTTCAGAAAGAGAACTGGAGCTCCGAAAGGTGCTTTTGAGCTGCGGATGAGACCACCGCTTAGCAGTTCACCTAACTGCTTTCTGAGTTCTGCCAACTCTGGCGGGGCCATGCGATAGGGTGGTCTCGCTGGAGGCTTCACTCCTGGCTCCAGCTCAATACTGTGATCCACGCCTCTGCGTGGCGGAAGAGTCTTCGGCAACTCAGGTGGCATAACGTCTTTGAACTCCTTCAGGACGTTGGCCACCACAGCAGGTTCTTGAATGGCTTCTTCATTGAGTGGCTCTAGCTTCATAGCAGCCACGAATGTTAGTTCGCCCTTTCGCACCCCTTTCTTCAATTGTAATGCCGAAATATGTTGGGGCTCCTTGGTTCCTCTCCGAGAGACGGGCACCACACAGGGGTCATCGCCTCCCATCATACATAGGGAATTCAAGAATGGCATCGGCACCAACTTCGCCGCGTGCATAAACTCCATTCCAAGGATCACTTGGAAGTCGTCTAGTGGCACGGCCATCATGTTGGTGGTTCCGCTCCAAGTCCCGATTCTGATGGGAACTCCCTTCGCCAATCCGGAGATTCGCCTGGCCTCCGAGTTCACTGCTTTCATTCGGCTTGGGCTCTTCTCCAATGTCAACCCAAGTCGCTGTGCTTCACGATCGGCTATGAAGTTGTGGGTAGCGCCCGTGTCCACCATTGCACGGGTCGTTTGGCCATTCAGCTTGATGTCCACATACATCAGTTCACTACTTCCTGCTTTTTGTGCCTTCGTCTTCATGTTCTCCCCCACTTGACCCCGCATAGCGTTCAACAAACGCATTGCTCCCATTCGGGGTCCTTGCGACTCTTCATCGTCGCTGCTGGATTCAGAACTGCTTGAGCTAAGGGCAACGGTTTTGCCCTTGTCCGATCGGGGAGGGTGGATGGAAGCTGTCAACGCGTTGAGTGCCTGCTTCTGTGGGCACTCCCTTACCATGTGCGGTCCTCCGCACAAGAAGCATCCTCCAGGTTTTGAGGCCTTGCCTTTTGGGTTCGGCCCTTTGTGGGAGCTCTTCTTCTTCTGTTCGCCCCCGAGCTCCTTCCCTCGAGAATGTTTTTGAGGGCGATTGCTTGAAGATTGTTTCCTTCTCGCTGGGTCTTCAGAGGAAACGAAGTCGGTGAGCCTTTCTGCAGCTGCAATTGCCCCGACCACGTCGGTAACATTCCTTCGATTCAGCTCTTGCTGAGCCCATGGTTTCAGACCATCAAGGAAACTGAACAACTTGTCCTTCTCGGACATGTCCTGTATGTCCAGCATCAGTGCAGAAAACTGCTTTACATAGTCTCGGATGGTGGTACTTTGGCGGAGTTGTCTCAACTTCCTTCTTGCGACGAACTCTGTGTTCTCCGGTAGGAACTGAGTTCTCAACTCCCGCTTCAAGTCTTCCCATGTGTCGACTCGACACCGACCTTGTTGGATTTCCTCCCAACGAGTTCGCCACCAAAGTTTCGCATCTCCGTTCAGATACATTGTTGCTATTGAAACTTTGGTATCTTCAGAATCGGGTCTCGTAGCTCGGAAGTATTGTTCCATGTCGAACAGAAAGTTCTCGAGCTCCTTGGCATCTCTGGCCCCTCCGTATCCATGGGGCTCAGGTGCCCTCAAGTTTTGTGGCGGTGCAACGCGGGTGTTGCCTCCTCCCGCATTTAGCGTTCTTGTGAGCATAGCCACCTTCGCCGTGAGTTCCGCCACAACATCTTGTAAGTGCTGCACGGAGTCCTTGGTGTCATCGGACAGTCGGTCGACTAGGGCCTCGACCTTGTCGATCCTGGACTCCGCTTCCTCTTGCGAGCTCTCTACCCCAACAAGTCTTTGTTGGCCATGGTAGAGTTCCTCCATGCTCGCTTCAAGAACATCCAGGCGGGTTTCCGCCGTCGTGAGTCTCTCCTTATGACTCTTTTTCCCAGTTAGCGCACCAGATTGCGCTTCCTCCGCTCGCGGAGAGTTGCCAACTTCTCGCTCATCCTGTTCGCTGCCGCGATCCTCATGAGCGGCTCCAACAGCATGAGAGCGAGTGTGCACATGCAGCCCACCTGCGGCTGCTTGGGGCAAGGGTCCGGCCTGCCCCGTCTTGCTTGATTCGCCACGATGCTTTGCCATGGCGAAGTTGCGAAGTTCGTTCGCTGTTCGATCGAAGAGCTTGCCGGCTCTGATACCACAATGTCACGACCTTAGCTGGAAGTGCCTAAGGCGTGCGGCACCCTTGCGGCCAAAGACGCGAACTTAGCTTGCGTTGCCTAAGTCGCGAGTCACCCGTGCGGCAAAGACGCGAACTTAGCTTTGCCTTGCCTAAGTCGCGCTTCGCCCTTGCGATCTTGCTCCGCAAGGATCAGCCCACTTTGTAACCTCTCGCAGGTCCCGAAGGACCTGTAAAAGAGAAAGAGAGTTAGATCGAAAGAACGAGCAACGGACACGTCCCGAAGTCTCGCGAAAAGGAAAGCTTTACAAGCAATTCGTCGAACACCTTGTGTGCACAAGAGAAAAGAGGGAGAGGGGGAAAAACAAGGCTTTCAAGGATGAACGAACAGCTGCAAGCCCACAAACAGCCGCTCACCTGGTCCCGGACGCAACACCAAGTTCCCGTAAAGGTCACGTACGAACTTGCGAAAGAGTGTTCAACGCCCGGTATATAACCGAAGCCCCATCCAGCCATGTGCCACCCGGGGGGTTCCTGGGTGCTGAGATGGCTGACATTTTGGTGAGCGGAGGCAGCACTCCGCTCACCTCCCGCGGCACGCGAAAACGAAGCCGTTTTGGGCTGTTTTGGGGCTGTTTTGCTCGGTTCGGTGAGCGATCGCTTTGCAACGCTGCAGCTTGTTCGAACTTACATATTTACAAGCAAAATGACCCAAAACCATGGGAAAACATGCTGTTAAGCAGCTGTACATGCGGGTGTGAGCGACGAACGGTTCGTTGAACGAAGTTGTTGCGGGTGCGCGACGACCGTTCGTGACAGGGTGGCACAGGGCTGGATGGGGCTTTCGTATATAGCAGGGACGGTGCTGCCTCTCGCTTCGCTCGCTGTCCGCCGCTCGCCGCTCGCTCGCGCAGCCAAAAATGGCCAGTTTTGGCCCGTTTTTGGGCCGTTTTGGCCAGTTTTTGGCCTGTTCTTGCATTGCGCGGTGACCGTCGAGAGCGGAGCAAAACGTCAGCCATCTCAGCACCCTGGAACCCCCCGGGTGGCACAGGGCTGGATGGGGCTTTCGTATAGCAGGGACGGTGCTGCCTCTCGCTTCGCTCGCTGTCCGCCGCTCGCCGCTCGCTCGTGCAGCCAAAAATGGCCAGTTTTGGCCCGTTTTTGGGCCGTTTTGGCCAGTTTTTGGCCTGTTCTTGCATTGCGCGGTGACCGTCGAGAGCGGAGCAAAACGTCAGCCATCTCAGCACCCTGGAACCCCCCGGGTGGCACAGGGCTGGATGGGGCTTTCGTATAGCAGGGACGGTGCTGCCTCTCGCTTCGCTCGCTGTCCGCCGCTCGCCGCTCGCTCGTGCAGCCAAAAATGGCCAGTTTTGGCCCGTTTTTGGGCCGTTTTGGCCAGTTTTTGGCCTGTTCTTGCATTGCGCGGTGACCGTCGAGAGCGGAGCAAAACGTCAGCCATCTCAGCACCCTGGAACCCCCCGGGTGGCACAGGGCTGGATGGGGCTTTCGTATAGCAGGGACGGTGCTGCCTCTCGCTTCGCTCGCTGTCCGCCGCTCGCCGCTCGCTCGTGCAGCCAAAAATGGCCAGTTTTGGCCCGTTTTTGGGCCGTTTTGGCCAGTTTTTGGCCTGTTCTTGCATTGCGCGGTGACCGTCGAGAGCGGAGCAAAACGTCAGCCATCTCAGCACCCTGGAACCCCCCGGGTGGCACAGGGCTGGATGGGGCTTTCGTATAGCAGGGACGGTGCTGCCTCTCGCTTCGCTCGCTGTCCGCCGCTCGCCGCTCGCTCGTGCAGCCAAAAATGGCCAGTTTTGGCCCGTTTTTGGGCCGTTTTGGCCAGTTTTTGGCCTGTTCTTGCATTGCGCGGTGACCGTCGAGAGCGGAGCAAAACGTCAGCCATCTCAGCACCCTGGAACCCCCCGGGTGGCACAGGGCTGGATGGGGCTTTCGTATAGCAGGGACGGTGCTGCCTCTCGCTTCGCTCGCTGTCCGCCGCTCGCCGCTCGCTCGCGCAGCCAAAAATGGCCAGTTTTGGCCCGTTTTTGGGCCGTTTTGGCCAGTTTTTGGCCTGTTCTTGCATTGCGCGGTGACCGTCGAGAGCGGAGCAAAACGTCAGCCATCTCAGCACCCTGGAACCCCCCGGGTGGCACAGGGCTGGATGGGGCTTTCGTATAGCAGGGACGGTGCTGCCTCTCGCTTCGCTCGCTGTCCGCCGCTCGCCGCTCGCGCAGCCAAAAATGGCCAGTTTTGGCCCGTTTTTGGGCCGTTTTGGCCAGTTTTTGGCCTGTTCTTGCATTGCGCGGTGACCGTCGAGAGCGGAGCAAAACGTCAGCCATCTCAGCACCCTGGAACCCCCCGGGTGGCACAGGGCTGGATGGGGCTTTCGTATAGCAGGGACGGTGCTGCCTCTCGCTTCGCTCGCTGTTCGCCGCTCGCCGCTCGCTCGCGCAGCCAAAAATGGCCAGTTTTGGCCCGTTTTTGGGCTGTTTTGGCCAGTTTTTGGCCTGTTCTTGCGTGGTGCGGTGACCGTCGTGAGCGGAGCAAAACGTCAGCCATCTCAGCACCCTGGAACCCCCCGGGTGGCACAGGGCTGGATGGGGCTTTCGTATAGCAGGGACGGTGCTGCCTCTCGCTTCGCTCGCTGTTCGCCGCTCGCCGCTCGCTCGCGCAGCCAAAAATGGCCAGTTTTGGCCCGTTTTTGGGCTGTTTTGGCCTGTTTTTGGGCTGTTCTTGTGTGGCGCGGTGACCGTCGTGAGCGGAGCAAAATGTCAGCCATCTCAGCACCCTGGAACCCCCCGGGTGGCACAGGGCTGGATGGGGCTTTCGTATAGCAGGGACGGTGCTGCCTCGCGCTTCGCTCGCTGTTCGCCGCTCTCCGCTCGCTCGCGCAGCAAAAAATGGCCAGTTTTGGCCCGTTTTTGGGCTGTTTTGGCCAGTTTTTGGCCTGTTCTTGCGTGCCGCGGCGACCGTCGTGAGCGGAGCAAAACGTCAGCCATCTCAGCACCCTGGAACCCCCCGGGTGGCACAGGGCTGGATGGGGCTTTCGTATAGCAGGGACGGTGCTGCCTCTCGCTTCGCTCGCTGTCCGCCGCTCGCTGCTCGCTCGCGCAGCCAAAAATGGCCAGTTTTGGCCCGTTTTTGGGCTGTTTTGGCCTGTTTTTGGGCTGTTCTTGTGTGCCGCGGCGACCGTCGTGAGCGGAGCAAAATGTCAGCCATCTCAGCACCCTGGAACCCCCCGGGTGGCACAGGGCTGGATGGGGCTTTCGTATAGCAGGGACGGTGCTGCCTCTCGCTTCGCTCGCTGTCCGCCGCTCTGTCACGACCTTAGCTGGTTTTGCCTAAGGCGTGCGGCACCCTCGCGCGTCCGTCCGCAAAGGTCAGCCTCCCCGAAGCCTCCCATTGTCCCTTAGGACCAACAAAAGAGAGAACGGGTTAAAGAGAACGCCTCAATCGGGATCCACAAGCAAACATGTCCGAAAAACACTTCATAGACAATGCAAATTACAAACAGACTTTACAAGCTCTGAATAGTTGCACAACAAAGGGTAAAATGGTCCATTACAGACCGAAAGCTCTCGAACGTGTCCACATGACACAACCTTTATTTACAAGCCTAAAGAGGCCACCAACCCAACTAAAATGGGACTTATAAGCCTTCGGCCGCCCCTCTATCTGCTGTACAAGGCATGAAATGCCAAAAGACAACGGACAGACATAAGCATTACATCCAACATCTTGTTTAGAAGTTTGTCCGTTACATTCTCCCCCACTTATCCCTTCGACGTCCTCGTCGAAGCCTTTGTGAACACTGCAACTCTTCGCCTTTGCTGAGTCTTCAATCTTCCGCTCCAGCTGCAATGCGCCTCCTGGCTCCCAGCTGCTCTCCGCTGCTGTTTCTGAGTAGTCGAACCTTTGATCCGCCATGCTGCTTCAACTCGCCAATGACTCTGACTCTGGTGTGGGGTTGGCTGAGTTGTATTGATCCTCGTTGATTCCTGCGGATCCACCAAATGAAGGAAAAGACCATTCTTACTGCGCCAGTTTCTCAAAATTTCCACATGCTACTTGAACTGGGTGGATGCTTGTTGGAGCTTTAACGAGCATCGCCTCGCAAACTTCTGAAGTTTTGGGTCCTTCCTCCACAAAATCTGCTCATTGACTCTTCTTTCAGTTAGTTGTCACATCCAAGTAGGTTCGCATCACTTCCGCTTTCGATTGGCATTTCGTTGGGAAATGAAGCGGACAATCTACTCTCAGTAGCATTGATCACCGTTGGTGAGGATTTTGACAACTATTGTCTTCAATTATCTTCGAAGGGTCTTTGAACTTGTGCAGAGCTCCTCTGCTGGATAGATAAGAGAACTGGGGTACTCGGTTTCGCCCATTCTCTTAAGAGTTGAGAAGGCAAAGGTTACTTGACTTCGCCCGCCTCCTCGAGGTTGTACTTCATGCATCGAGCTGGTTACTGGCCTTCGCCTGCTCTTTGCTCACACTTCTGAAGCACTTGAAGTGTTTGCACTCCTTGCGTTGAGTTAGCTACTGTGATTCACCTTCTCAATGCCATTGAACTTCTGGAATGCAGGAAGTTTTCACCCCAACTTGGAGTAATTCTCTGATAGATGAGGTCGCCTCTGGGATTGTACCGTCTTCTCCATCAACCCTGCCGCCTACTCCACTGAGTAGCAAAGGTACAGCACCACGTACTGCCTGCTTCGTTCCTTGGTCGTGCACTCTTGCATGACCCGAAGTCCTTCACTTACGGCTATCTTGATGAGAAACTTGTTGACACCGGTCTTACGAAGTTTCTTGGCCTCTGCCCTTCAGCCTTGTCTCGGTACTTGGAGATTGCCTCTGCATGCTCCACCTCCTCGGCCCCTTTCACGACCAAGCGCTCTCCCTCCGTGAGAGCAAGGGATCAATGACTTGCACGGAAGTCCCGCCTCTGCGGTACCATGGCGCTGCCATGCCCATGGCCCTACTATCCGTCGCTTCGCCTCTGTATCCCTTTCCTTCACAATCAGTAGAGATGTCTCCGTGGCACTCCTCTGAGTCCACCTCCATTCTAACTGATGCTTGATTTTGGGTAGCAACGTTCGCTTACTCGACCTTGTCCTCTGACTTGTCGGGCTCCCTTAAGCGAATATGAGCTCTGGAGCAGTCCAACTCTCCAGCTGCTTCGATCATACCTCTGCATGATCAAGTCCCTCTCATGGGACTCACTGGTACTTGCATTCGAACTTTTCCCTTGGTGGAACCCAGCCCCCATATGCTGATGACCAAGGTTTTCATCCGATGCAAAATTCGGTGCACGCCCGGAAGACCCGCCTCTGCGGTACCATGGCCTTCACTCCTTGAATCCATAGCCCTTCTTGCCGTCGTGTTGTTCACCAAAGCGGAGCTCCCAGTAGCTCCCGATCATACCTCCATATGATCTCATCCCTCACGGGACAATGTCGTGTGTGTCGCATTGCCACGAACTGTTCCACCACGATCCGCTGCACCATGTCGCCTCCTGGTGACATCTCCATTGCATTCTGATCCTTGTGGAATAAACTCGAATTGTGAACCCTCCATGTGTGGCCTCTGCCAATACATCGCAGGGTCTCCTCCACCTTCGATTTTGTTCGCTCCTTTGGCAATCGACCTTCATCCACCCACTCTTGGGTCACACCTAGATGAAGCACCGCTCTAGGACAGTCCGTCGCCTAGTAGCTCCCGAAGTCCACCGACTTCGCTGTAATTTGTGCACCATTGCCTGGATCCTGGGCCTCTGCCCCTACCAGCACAATCTCCGCTGCACACTGCTTCCTTCATAGCAACTCAAATGACAACACTGTGGCATATTCTTCAAGAGTACCCGCCTCTGCATCCTCTTGCCCCGTGCTAAGGCCTTCTGAACTCAACTTCGCCTCCGCAAATTGAGTCGCCTTAGTTCCTCCATCGAATGCTCCTCCGAGATAAGGTGCATGTGCCCCGAAGCTCCCTTCGTCTTTGGCACCATGCAAGATGAGTCCGCTCTGTCAGAATGAAGGACCCAGGGAACAGCATGATTCTACTCCTGCCTCTGCAAGAGTTCATGTCCTTGACCTCTGTCTAGGGAAAGCGCTGTGCCTCTGCTCCATGTTCCAACTTCTATGCTGGCTCCCTTCAAGCGGCTTGGGTACTTCGCCAAGTTACACCCAAGTTGCTCCGCTCCTCGTTTCTGCATTGAGTCGATGGTGGCCCTCGCGCCCACCATTCCACGGGTCAGCCCTCCCTTGAGTCCGATCTCCATATCGACTCCAAGTGTGCCTCCATTTGAGTTGCTTTGGGTCGCTCCCCCACTTGATCTCGCAATGCATCCACCAATGCATTCTCTCAAGCGAGATCATGCGACGACTCCTCGCCGCTTGCTCAGTCCATCGAGCTTCGTGGAGTTGTTGTTTGTGAGGTACTCCTCCTCAACATGTGAAGTCCATCTCACATGATTCTCCCTTTGGAGAGCTGAGACTTATCCCTCCTGGATAACTGTCCCGTTGGAGCAACATCTCTCTTCGTTTCGGAGACCACCATCCCCTTGGACTACTCCGATCTGCTGAACAAACTGTGCATTGTTCTGCCTCTTGCAAACGCACTTGCTAGATTGCGCCTCCACGTCAATACAGCCACCGCTGCACCCCTCAAGGCCTAGCAACATGCTGAACTCGTTGCACACTTCAGCCTCCTCCGGACGTATCCTTCGCATGTCGAAGAGAAAGTTTCAATGCTCCATGGCGACGAGTCTCGACCGCCTTGGGATGGCCACGAACAATCCATCGTCCGCATACAAGCCCATGCATGAGTACCGAATTCTTCGAGTTAGCAATTCCCCTCACCTCTGTGAGCTTTGCACAACTCTTTCGGTCGCTGAGCAACTCATTCCACTTTGCATGGTCTCGTCCTTTGCCAAGCGCCTCGCTTGCCTTGAGCACCATCAAGTAAAGTTGTCAACGTTGAGCCGTAGCTCAAACTCAGCCATCCCAACCTTTGTGCGCTCCAAATTCTTCCAAGCTTGCCTGTTCTCGTGGTGCCTCTTGCGCGAAGGGTTGGCCATT
>NW_027020713.1:275000-277500 GCF_036884655.1 Musa acuminata AAA Group
GTTTTTGGGCCGTTTTGGCCAGTTTTTGGCCTGTTCTTGCATTGCGCGGTGACCGTCGAGAGCGGAGCAAAACGTCAGCCATCTCAGCACCCTGGAACCCCCCGGGTGGCACAGGGCTGGATGGGGCTTTCGTATAGCAGGGACGGTGCTGCCTCTCGCTTCGCTCGCTGTCCGCCGCTCGCCGCTCGCTCGTGCAGCCAAAAATGGCCAGTTTTGGCCCGTTTTTGGGCCGTTTTGGCCAGTTTTTGGCCTGTTCTTGCATTGCGCGGTGACCGTCGAGAGCGGAGCAAAACGTCAGCCATCTCAGCACCCTGGAACCCCCCGGGTGGCACAGGGCTGGATGGGGCTTTCGTATAGCAGGGACGGTGCTGCCTCTCGCTTCGCTCGCTGTCCGCCGCTCGCCGCTCGCTCGTGCAGCCAAAAATGGCCAGTTTTGGCCCGTTTTTGGGCCGTTTTGGCCAGTTTTTGGCCTGTTCTTGCATTGCGCGGTGACCGTCGAGAGCGGAGCAAAACGTCAGCCATCTCAGCACCCTGGAACCCCCCGGGTGGCACAGGGCTGGATGGGGCTTTCGTATAGCAGGGACGGTGCTGCCTCTCGCTTCGCTCGCTGTCCGCCGCTCGCCGCTCGCTCGTGCAGCCAAAAATGGCCAGTTTTGGCCCGTTTTTGGGCCGTTTTGGCCAGTTTTTGGCCTGTTCTTGCATTGCGCGGTGACCGTCGAGAGCGGAGCAAAACGTCAGCCATCTCAGCACCCTGGAACCCCCCGGGTGGCACAGGGCTGGATGGGGCTTTCGTATAGCAGGGACGGTGCTGCCTCTCGCTTCGCTCGCTGTCCGCCGCTCGCCGCTCGCTCGTGCAGCCAAAAATGGCCAGTTTTGGCCCGTTTTTGGGCCGTTTTGGCCAGTTTTTGGCCTGTTCTTGCATTGCGCGGTGACCGTCGAGAGCGGAGCAAAACGTCAGCCATCTCAGCACCCTGGAACCCCCCGGGTGGCACAGGGCTGGATGGGGCTTTCGTATAGCAGGGACGGTGCTGCCTCTCGCTTCGCTCGCTGTCCGCCGCTCGCCGCTCGCTCGTGCAGCCAAAAATGGCCAGTTTTGGCCCGTTTTTGGGCCGTTTTGGCCAGTTTTTGGCCTGTTCTTGCATTGCGCGGTGACCGTCGAGAGCGGAGCAAAACGTCAGCCATCTCAGCACCCTGGAACCCCCCGGGTGGCACAGGGCTGGATGGGGCTTTCGTATAGCAGGGACGGTGCTGCCTCTCGCTTCGCTCGCTGTCCGCCGCTCGCCGCTCGCTCGTGCAGCCAAAAATGGCCAGTTTTGGCCCGTTTTTGGGCCGTTTTGGCCAGTTTTTGGCCTGTTCTTGCATTGCGCGGTGACCGTCGAGAGCGGAGCAAAACGTCAGCCATCTCAGCACCCTGGAACCCCCCGGGTGGCACAGGGCTGGATGGGGCTTTCGTATAGCAGGGACGGTGCTGCCTCTCGCTTCGCTCGCTGTCCGCCGCTCGCCGCTCGCTCGCGCAGCCAAAAATGGCCAGTTTTGGCCCGTTTTTGGGCCGTTTTGGCCAGTTTTTGGCCTGTTCTTGCATTGCGCGGTGACCGTCGAGAGCGGAGCAAAACGTCAGCCATCTCAGCACCCTGGAACCCCCCGGGTGGCACAGGGCTGGATGGGGCTTTCGTATAGCAGGGACGGTGCTGCCTCTCGCTTCGCTCGCTGTCCGCCGCTCGCCGCTCGCTCGTGCAGCCAAAAATGGCCAGTTTTGGCCCGTTTTTGGGCCGTTTTGGCCAGTTTTTGGCCTGTTCTTGCATTGCGCGGTGACCGTCGAGAGCGGAGCAAAACGTCAGCCATCTCAGCACCCTGGAACCCCCCGGGTGGCACAGGGCTGGATGGGGCTTTCGTATAGCAGGGACGGTGCTGCCTCTCGCTTCGCTCGCTGTCCGCCGCTCGCCGCTCGCTCGTGCAGCCAAAAATGGCCAGTTTTGGCCCGTTTTTGGGCCGTTTTGGCCAGTTTTTGGCCTGTTCTTGCATTGCGCGGTGACCGTCGAGAGCGGAGCAAAACGTCAGCCATCTCAGCACCCTGGAACCCCCCGGGTGGCACAGGGCTGGATGGGGCTTTCGTATAGCAGGGACGGTGCTGCCTCTCGCTTCGCTCGCTGTCCGCCGCTCGCCGCTCGCTCGTGCAGCCAAAAATGGCCAGTTTTGGCCCGTTTTTGGGCCGTTTTGGCCAGTTTTTGGCCTGTTCTTGCATTGCGCGGTGACCGTCGAGAGCGGAGCAAAACGTCAGCCATCTCAGCACCCTGGAACCCCCCGGGTGGCACAGGGCTGGATGGGGCTTTCGTATAGCAGGGACGGTGCTGCCTCTCGCTTCGCTCGCTGTCCGCCGCTCGCCGCTCGCTCGCGCAGCCAAAAATGGCCAGTTTTGGCCCGTTTTTGGGCCGTTTTGGCCAGTTTTTGGCCTGTTCTTGCATTGCGCGGTGACCGTCGAGAGCGGAGCAAAACGTCAGCC
>NW_027020713.1:287500-292500 GCF_036884655.1 Musa acuminata AAA Group
CTCCTTTTGGGCTGTTCTTTGCTAGATTGGGCTTTCGTATAGCATGGACGGTGCTGCTTCTCGCTTCGCTCGCTGTTCGCCGCTCGCCGCTCGCTCGCGCAGCCAAAAATGGCCAGTTTTGGCCCGTTTTTGGGCTGTTTTGGCCTGTTTTTGGTCTGTTCTGGCGTGGCGCGGTGACCGTCGTGAGCGGAGCAAAACGTCAGCCATCTCAGCACCTTGGAACCCCCCGGGTGGCACAGGGCTGGATGGGGCTTTCGTATAGCAGGGACGGTGCTGCCTCACGCTTCGCTCGCTGTTCGCCGCTCGCCGCTCGCTCGCGCAACCTAAAATGGCCAGTTTTGGCCCGTTTTTGGGCTGTTTTGGCCTGTTTTTGGTCCGTTCTTGCGTGGCACGGCGACCGTCGTGAGCGGAGCAAAACGTCAGCCATCTCAGCACCCTGGAACCCCCCGGGTGGCACAGGGCTGGATGGGGCTTTCGTATAGCAGGGACGGTGCTGCCTCTCGCTTCGCTCGCTGTTCGCCGCTCACCGCTCGCTCGCTCAGCCAAAAATGGCCAGTTTTGGCCCGTTTTTGGGCTGTTTTGGCCTGTTTTTGGTCCGTTCTTGCATGGCGCGGTGACCGTCGTGAGCGGAGCAAAACGTCAGCCATCTCAGCACCCTGGAACCCCCCGGGTGGCACAGGGCTGGATGGGGCTTTCGTATAGCAGGGACGGTGCTGCCTCACGCTTCGCTCGCTGTTCGCCGCTCGCCGCTCGCTCGCGCAGCCAAAAATGACCAGTTTTGGCCCGTTTTTGGGCTGTTTTGGCCTGTTTATGGTCCGTTCTTGCGTGGTGCGGTGACCGTCGTGAGCGGAGCAAAACGTCAGCCATCTCAGCACCCTGGAACCCCCCGGGTGGCACAGGGCTGGATGGGGCTTTCGTATATAGCAGGGACGGTGCTGCCTCTCGCTTCGCTCGCTGTCCGCCGCTCGCCGCTCGCTCGCGCAGCCAAAAATGGCCAGTTTTGGCCCGTTTTTGGGCCGTTTTGGCCAGTTTTTGGCCTGTTCTTGCATTGCGCGGTGACCGTCGAGAGCGGAGCAAAACGTCAGCCATCTCAGCACCCTGGAACCCCCCGGGTGGCACAGGGCTGGATGGGGCTTTCGTATAGCAGGGACGGTGCTGCCTCTCGCTTCGCTCGCTGTCCGCCGCTCGCCGCTCGCTCGTGCAGCCAAAAATGGCCAGTTTTGGCCCGTTTTTGGGCCGTTTTGGCCAGTTTTTGGCCTGTTCTTGCATTGCGCGGTGACCGTCGAGAGCGGAGCAAAACGTCAGCCATCTCAGCACCCTGGAACCCCCCGGGTGGCACAGGGCTGGATGGGGCTTTCGTATAGCAGGGACGGTGCTGCCTCTCGCTTCGCTCGCTGTCCGCCGCTCGCCGCTCGCTCGTGCAGCCAAAAATGGCCAGTTTTGGCCCGTTTTTGGGCCGTTTTGGCCAGTTTTTGGCCTGTTCTTGCATTGCGCGGTGACCGTCGAGAGCGGAGCAAAACGTCAGCCATCTCAGCACCCTGGAACCCCCCGGGTGGCACAGGGCTGGATGGGGCTTTCGTATAGCAGGGACGGTGCTGCCTCTCGCTTCGCTCGCTGTCCGCCGCTCGCCGCTCGCTCGTGCAGCCAAAAATGGCCAGTTTTGGCCCGTTTTTGGGCCGTTTTGGCCAGTTTTTGGCCTGTTCTTGCATTGCGCGGTGACCGTCGAGAGCGGAGCAAAACGTCAGCCATCTCAGCACCCTGGAACCCCCCGGGTGGCACAGGGCTGGATGGGGCTTTCGTATAGCAGGGACGGTGCTGCCTCTCGCTTCGCTCGCTGTCCGCCGCTCGCCGCTCGCTCGTGCAGCCAAAAATGGCCAGTTTTGGCCCGTTTTTGGGCCGTTTTGGCCAGTTTTTGGCCTGTTCTTGCATTGCACGGTGACCGTCGAGAGCGGAGCAAAACGTCAGCCATCTCAGCACCCTGGAACCCCCCGGGTGGCACAGGGCTGGATGGGGCTTTCGTATAGCAGGGACGGTGCTGCCTCTCGCTTCGCTCGCTGTCCGCCGCTCGCCGCTCGCTCGTGCAGCCAAAAATGGCCAGTTTTGGCCCGTTTTTGGGCCGTTTTGGCCAGTTTTTGGCCTGTTCTTGCATTGCGCGGTGACCGTCGAGAGCGGAGCAAAACGTCAGCCATCTCAGCACCCTGGAACCCCCCGGGTGGCACAGGGCTGGATGGGGCTTTCGTATAGCAGGGACGGTGCTGCCTCTCGCTTCGCTCGCTGTCCGCCGCTCGCCGCTCGCTCGTGCAGCCAAAAATGGCCAGTTTTGGCCCGTTTTTGGGCCGTTTTGGCCAGTTTTTGGCCTGTTCTTGCATTGCGCGGTGACCGTCGAGAGCGGAGCAAAACGTCAGCCATCTCAGCACCCTGGAACCCCCCGGGTGGCACAGGGCTGGATGGGGCTTTCGTATAGCAGGGACGGTGCTGCCTCTCGCTTCGCTCGCTGTCCGCCGCTCGCCGCTCGCTCGTGCAGCCAAAAATGGCCAGTTTTGGCCCGTTTTTGGGCCGTTTTGGCCAGTTTTTGGCCTGTTCTTGCATTGCGCGGTGACCGTCGAGAGCGGAGCAAAACGTCAGCCATCTCAGCACCCTGGAACCCCCCGGGTGGCACAGGGCTGGATGGGGCTTTCGTATAGCAGGGACGGTGCTGCCTCTCGCTTCGCTCGCTGTCCGCCGCTCGCCGCTCGCTCGTGCAGCCAAAAATGGCCAGTTTTGGCCCGTTTTTGGGCCGTTTTGGCCAGTTTTTGGCCTGTTCTTGCATTGCGCGGTGACCGTCGAGAGCGGAGCAAAACGTCAGCCATCTCAGCACCCTGGAACCCCCCGGGTGGCACAGGGCTGGATGGGGCTTTCGTATAGCAGGGACGGTGCTGCCTCTCGCTTCGCTCGCTGTCCGCCGCTCGCCGCTCGCTCGCGCAGCCAAAAATGGCCAGTTTTGGCCCGTTTTTGGGCCGTTTTGGCCAGTTTTTGGCCTGTTCTTGCATTGCGCGGTGACCGTCGAGAGCGGAGCAAAACGTCAGCCATCTCAGCACCCTGGAACCCCCCGGGTGGCACAGGGCTGGATGGGGCTTTCGTATAGCAGGGACGGTGCTGCCTCTCGCTTCGCTCGCTGTCCGCCGCTCGCCGCTCGCTCGTGCAGCCAAAAATGGCCAGTTTTGGCCCGTTTTTGGGCCGTTTTGGCCAGTTTTTGGCCTGTTCTTGCATTGCGCGGTGACCGTCGAGAGCGGAGCAAAACGTCAGCCATCTCAGCACCCTGGAACCCCCCGGGTGGCACAGGGCTGGATGGGGCTTTCGTATAGCAGGGACGGTGCTGCCTCTCGCTTCGCTCGCTGTCCGCCGCTCGCCGCTCGCTCGTGCAGCCAAAAATGGCCAGTTTTGGCCCGTTTTTGGGCCGTTTTGGCCAGTTTTTGGCCTGTTCTTGCATTGCGCGGTGACCGTCGAGAGCGGAGCAAAACGTCAGCCATCTCAGCACCCTGGAACCCCCCGGGTGGCACAGGGCTGGATGGGGCTTTCGTATAGCAGGGACGGTGCTGCCTCTCGCTTCGCTCGCTGTCCGCCGCTCGCCGCTCGCTCGTGCAGCCAAAAATGGCCAGTTTTGGCCCGTTTTTGGGCCGTTTTGGCCAGTTTTTGGCCTGTTCTTGCATTGCGCGGTGACCGTCGAGAGCGGAGCAAAACGTCAGCCATCTCAGCACCCTGGAACCCCCCGGGTGGCACAGGGCTGGATGGGGCTTTCGTATAGCAGGGACGGTGCTGCCTCTCGCTTCGCTCGCTGTCCGCCGCTCGCCGCTCGCTCGCGCAGCCAAAAATGGCCAGTTTTGGCCCGTTTTTGGGCCGTTTTGGCCAGTTTTTGGCCTGTTCTTGCATTGCGCGGTGACCGTCGAGAGCGGAGCAAAACGTCAGCCATCTCAGCACCCTGGAACCCCCCGGGTGGCACAGGGCTGGATGGGGCTTTCGTATAGCAGGGACGGTGCTGCCTCTCGCTTCGCTCGCTGTCCGCCGCTCGCCGCTCGCTCGTGCAGCCAAAAATGGCCAGTTTTGGCCCGTTTTTGGGCCGTTTTGGCCAGTTTTTGGCCTGTTCTTGCATTGCGCGGTGACCGTCGAGAGCGGAGCAAAACGTCAGCCATCTCAGCACCCTGGAACCCCCCGGGTGGCACAGGGCTGGATGGGGCTTTCGTATAGCAGGGACGGTGCTGCCTCTCGCTTCGCTCGCTGTCCGCCGCTCGCCGCTCGCTCGTGCAGCCAAAAATGGCCAGTTTTGGCCCGTTTTTGGGCCGTTTTGGCCAGTTTTTGGCCTGTTCTTGCATTGCGCGGTGACCGTCGAGAGCGGAGCAAAACGTCAGCCATCTCAGCACCCTGGAACCCCCCGGGTGGCACAGGGCTGGATGGGGCTTTCGTATAGCAGGGACGGTGCTGCCTCTCGCTTCGCTCGCTGTCCGCCGCTCGCCGCTCGCTCGTGCAGCCAAAAATGGCCAGTTTTGGCCCGTTTTTGGGCCGTTTTGGCCAGTTTTTGGCCTGTTCTTGCATTGCGCGGTGACCGTCGAGAGCGGAGCAAAACGTCAGCCATCTCAGCACCCTGGAACCCCCCGGGTGGCACAGGGCTGGATGGGGCTTTCGTATAGCAGGGACGGTGCTGCCTCTCGCTTCGCTCGCTGTCCGCCGCTCGCCGCTCGCTCGCGCAGCCAAAAATGGCCAGTTTTGGCCCGTTTTTGGGCCGTTTTGGCCAGTTTTTGGCCTGTTCTTGCATTGCGCGGTGACCGTCGAGAGCGGAGCAAAACGTCAGCCATCTCAGCACCCTGGAACCCCCCGGGTGGCACAGGGCTGGATGGGGCTTTCGTATAGCAGGGACGGTGCTGCCTCTCGCTTCGCTCGCTGTCCGCCGCTCGCCGCTCGCGCAGCCAAAAATGGCCAGTTTTGGCCCGTTTTTGGGCCGTTTTGGCCAGTTTTTGGCCTGTTCT
>NW_027020713.1:302500-306501 GCF_036884655.1 Musa acuminata AAA Group
CGGTGACCGTCGAGAGCGGAGCAAAACGTCAGCCATCTCAGCACCCTGGAACCCCCCGGGTGGCACAGGGCTGGATGGGGCTTTCGTATAGCAGGGACGGTGCTGCCTCTCGCTTCGCTCGCTGTCCGCCGCTCGCCGCTCGCTCGTGCAGCCAAAAATGGCCAGTTTTGGCCCGTTTTTGGGCCGTTTTGGCCAGTTTTTGGCCTGTTCTTGCATTGCGCGGTGACCGTCGAGAGCGGAGCAAAACGTCAGCCATCTCAGCACCCTGGAACCCCCCGGGTGGCACAGGGCTGGATGGGGCTTTCGTATAGCAGGGACGGTGCTGCCTCTCGCTTCGCTCGCTGTCCGCCGCTCGCCGCTCGCTCGTGCAGCCAAAAATGGCCAGTTTTGGCCCGTTTTTGGGCCGTTTTGGCCAGTTTTTGGCCTGTTCTTGCATTGCGCGGTGACCGTCGAGAGCGGAGCAAAACGTCAGCCATCTCAGCACCCTGGAACCCCCCGGGTGGCACAGGGCTGGATGGGGCTTTCGTATAGCAGGGACGGTGCTGCCTCTCGCTTCGCTCGCTGTCCGCCGCTCGCCGCTCGCTCGTGCAGCCAAAAATGGCCAGTTTTGGCCCGTTTTTGGGCCGTTTTGGCCAGTTTTTGGCCTGTTCTTGCATTGCGCGGTGACCGTCGAGAGCGGAGCAAAACGTCAGCCATCTCAGCACCCTGGAACCCCCCGGGTGGCACAGGGCTGGATGGGGCTTTCGTATAGCAGGGACGGTGCTGCCTCTCGCTTCGCTCGCTGTCCGCCGCTCGCCGCTCGCTCGTGCAGCCAAAAATGGCCAGTTTTGGCCCGTTTTTGGGCCGTTTTGGCCAGTTTTTGGCCTGTTCTTGCATTGCGCGGTGACCGTCGAGAGCGGAGCAAAACGTCAGCCATCTCAGCACCCTGGAACCCCCCGGGTGGCACAGGGCTGGATGGGGCTTTCGTATAGCAGGGACGGTGCTGCCTCTCGCTTCGCTCGCTGTCCGCCGCTCGCCGCTCGCTCGTGCAGCCAAAAATGGCCAGTTTTGGCCCGTTTTTGGGCCGTTTTGGCCAGTTTTTGGCCTGTTCTTGCATTGCGCGGTGACCGTCGAGAGCGGAGCAAAACGTCAGCCATCTCAGCACCCTGGAACCCCCCGGGTGGCACAGGGCTGGATGGGGCTTTCGTATAGCAGGGACGGTGCTGCCTCTCGCTTCGCTCGCTGTCCGCCGCTCGCCGCTCGCTCGTGCAGCCAAAAATGGCCAGTTTTGGCCCGTTTTTGGGCCGTTTTGGCCAGTTTTTGGCCTGTTCTTGCATTGCGCGGTGACCGTCGAGAGCGGAGCAAAACGTCAGCCATCTCAGCACCCTGGAACCCCCCGGGTGGCACAGGGCTGGATGGGGCTTTCGTATAGCAGGGACGGTGCTGCCTCTCGCTTCGCTCGCTGTCCGCCGCTCGCCGCTCGCTCGTGCAGCCAAAAATGGCCAGTTTTGGCCCGTTTTTGGGCCGTTTTGGCCAGTTTTTGGCCTGTTCTTGCATTGCGCGGTGACCGTCGAGAGCGGAGCAAAACGTCAGCCATCTCAGCACCCTGGAACCCCCCGGGTGGCACAGGGCTGGATGGGGCTTTCGTATAGCAGGGACGGTGCTGCCTCTCGCTTCGCTCGCTGTCCGCCGCTCGCCGCTCGCTCGTGCAGCCAAAAATGGCCAGTTTTGGCCCGTTTTTGGGCCGTTTTGGCCAGTTTTTGGCCTGTTCTTGCATTGCGCGGTGACCGTCGAGAGCGGAGCAAAACGTCAGCCATCTCAGCACCCTGGAACCCCCCGGGTGGCACAGGGCTGGATGGGGCTTTCGTATAGCAGGGACGGTGCTGCCTCTCGCTTCGCTCGCTGTCCGCCGCTCGCCGCTCGCTCGCGCAGCCAAAAATGGCCAGTTTTGGCCCGTTTTTGGGCCGTTTTGGCCAGTTTTTGGCCTGTTCTTGCATTGCGCGGTGACCGTCGAGAGCGGAGCAAAACGTCAGCCATCTCAGCACCCTGGAACCCCCCGGGTGGCACAGGGCTGGATGGGGCTTTCGTATAGCAGGGACGGTGCTGCCTCTCGCTTCGCTCGCTGTCCGCCGCTCGCCGCTCGCTCGTGCAGCCAAAAATGGCCAGTTTTGGCCCGTTTTTGGGCCGTTTTGGCCAGTTTTTGGCCTGTTCTTGCATTGCGCGGTGACCGTCGAGAGCGGAGCAAAACGTCAGCCATCTCAGCACCCTGGAACCCCCCGGGTGGCACAGGGCTGGATGGGGCTTTCGTATAGCAGGGACGGTGCTGCCTCTCGCTTCGCTCGCTGTCCGCCGCTCGCCGCTCGCTCGTGCAGCCAAAAATGGCCAGTTTTGGCCCGTTTTTGGGCCGTTTTGGCCAGTTTTTGGCCTGTTCTTGCATTGCGCGGTGACCGTCGAGAGCGGAGCAAAACGTCAGCCATCTCAGCACCCTGGAACCCCCCGGGTGGCACAGGGCTGGATGGGCTTTCGTATAGCAGGGACGGTGCTGCCTCTCGCTTCGCTCGCTGTCCGCCGCTCGCCGCTCGCCTCGTGCAGCCAAAAATGGCCAGTTTTGGCCCGTTTTTGGGCCGTTTTGGCCAGTTTTTGGCCTTTCTTGCATTGCGCGGTGACCGTCGAGAGCGGAGCAAAACGTCAGCCATCTCAGCACCCTGGAACCCCCCGGGTGGCACAGGGCTGGATGGGGCTTTCGTATAGGCAGGGACGGTGCTGCCTCTCGCTTCGCTCGCTGTCCGCCGCTCGCACGCTCGCTCGTCCGCAGCCAAAAATGGCCAGTTTTGGCCCGTTTTTGGGCCGTTTTGGCCAGTTTTTGGCCTGTTCTTGCATTGCGCGGTGACCGTCGAGAGCGGAGCAAAACGTCAGCCATCTCAGCACCCTGGAACCCCCCGGGTTGGCACAGGGCTGGATGGGGCTTTCGTATAGCAGGGACGGTGCTGCCTCTCGCTATCGCTCGCTGTCCGCCGCTCGCCGCTCCGCTCGTGCAGCCAAAAATGGCCAGTTTTGGCCCGTTTTTGGGCCGTTTTGGCCAGTTTTTGGCCTGTTCTTGCATTGCGCGGTGACCGTCGAGAGCGGAGCAAAACGTCAGCCATCTCAGCACCCTGGAACCCCCCGGGTGGCACAGGGCTGGATGGGGCTTTCGTATAGCAGGGACGGTGCTGCCTCTCGCTTCGCTCGCTGTCCGCCGCTCGCCGCTCGCACGCGCAGGCCAAAAATGGCCAGTTTTGGCCCGTTTTGGGCCGTTTTGGCCAGTTTTTGGCCTGTTCTTGCATTGCGCGGTGACCGTCGAGAGCGGAGCAAAACGTCAGCCATCTCAGCACCCTGGAACCCCCCGGGTGGCACAGGGCTGGATGGGGCTTTCGTATAGCAGGGACGGTGCTGCCTCTCGCTTCGCTCGCTGTCCGCCGCTCGCCCGCTCGCGCAGCCAAAAATGGCCAGTTTTGGCCCGTTTTTGGGCCGTTTTGGCCAGTTTTTGGCCTGTTCTTGCTTTGCGCGGTGACCGTCGAGAGCGGAGCAAAACGTCAGCCATCTCAGCACCCTGGAACCCCCCGGGTGGCACAGGGCTGGATGGGGCTTTCGTATAGCAGGGACGGTGCTGCCTCTCGCTTCGCTCGCTGTCCGCCGCTCGCCGCTCGCTCGCGCAGACCAAAAATGGCCAGTTTTGGCCCGTTTTTGGGCCTGTTTTGGCCAGTTTTTGGCCTGTTCTTGCAGTGGCGCGGTGACCGTCGTGAGCGGAGCAAAACGTCAGCCATCTCAGCACCCTGGAACCCCCCGGGTGGCACAGGGCTGGATGGGGCTTTCGTATAGCAGGGACGGTGCTGCCTCTCGCTTCGCTCGCTGTTCGCCGCTCGCCGCTCGCTCGCATGCAGCCAAAATGGCCAGTTTTGGCCCGTTTTTGGGCTGTTTTGGCCAGTTTTTGGGCCTGTCTTGCTGTGGCGCGGTGACCGTCGTGAGCGGAGCAAAACGTCAGC
>NW_027020714.1:0-2500 GCF_036884655.1 Musa acuminata AAA Group
GCCAGTTTCTCAAAATTTCCACATGCTGCTTGAACTGGGTGGATGCTTGTTGGAGCTTTAACGAGCATCGCCTCGCAAACTTCTAAAGTTTTGGGTCCTTCCTCCACAAAATCTGCTCATTGACTCTTCTTTCAGTTAGTTGTCACATCCAAGTAGGTTCGCATCACTTCCGCTTTCGATTGGCATTTCGTTGGGAAATGAGGCGGACAATCTACTCTCAGTAGCACTGATCACCGTTGGTGAGGATTTGACAACTATTGTCTTCCATTATCTTCGAAGGGTCTTTGAACTTGTGCAGAGCTCCTCTGCTGGATAGATAAGAGAACTGGGGTACTCGGTTTCGCCCATTCTCTTAAGAGTTGAGAAGGCAAAGGTTACTTGACTTCGCCCGCCTCCTCGAGGTTGTACTTCATGCATCGAGCTGGTTACTGGCCTTCGCCTGCTCTTTGCTCACACTTCTGAAGCACTTGAAGTGTTTGCACTCCTTGCATTGAGTTAGCTACTGTGATTCACCTTCTCAATGCCATCGAACTTCTGGAATGCGGGAAGTTTTCACCCCAACTTGGAGTAATTCTCTGATAGATGAGGTCGCCTCTGGGATTGTACCGTCTTCTCCATCAACCCTGCCGCCTACTCCACTGAGTAGCAAAGGTACAGCACCGCGTACTGCCAGCTTCGTTCCTTGGTCGTGCACTCTTGCATGACCCGAAGTCCTTCACTTACGGCTGTCTTGATGAGAAGCACGCTGACACCGGTCTTACGAAGTTCCTCGGCCTCTGCCCTTCAGCCTTGTCCCGGTACTTGGAGATTGCCTCTGCATGCTCCACCTCCTCGGCCCCTTTCACGACCAAACGCTCTCCCTCCGTGAGAGCAAGGGATCTGTGACTTTCACGGAAGTCCCGCCTCTGCGGTACCATGGCGCTGCAATGCCCATGGCCCTACTATCCGTCGCCTCGCATCTGCATCCCTTTTCTTCACGATCAGTAGACATGTCTCTGTGGCACTCCTCTGAGTCCACCTCCATCCTAACTGATTGCTTGACTTTGGGTAGCTAAGTCCCTCTGGACTCATCGTCGCTTCCTCGCCCCTTTCGACCCCCTGCTCCAACACCTCCGTGTTCTCCAAGCAGTCTGTTTGGTCGATGGAAAGACAGACTGCAACTCCCATGCATGGCCTCTGCCATTGCATTGTAGGGTTTGCACCGATTCTGTTCTCCATAGCTTCCTTGGTAACAACGTTCGCTTACTCGGCCTTGTCCTCTGACTTGCCGGGCTCCCTTAAGCGAATATGAGCTCTGGAGCAGTCCAACTCTCCAGCTGCTTCGATCATACCTCTGCATGATCAAGTCCCTCCCATGGGACTCCCTGGTACTTGCATACGAACAAAACCCTTGGTGGAACCTAGCCCCCATATGCTGATGACCAAGGTTTTCATCCGATGCAAAATTCGGTGCACGCCCGGAAGACCCGCCTCTGCGGTACCATGGCCTTCACTCCTTGAATCCATAGCCCTTCTTGCCGTCGTGTTGTTCACCAAAGCGGAGCTCCCAGTAGCTCCCGATCATACCTCCATATGATCACATCCCTCACGGGACGAGTTGTGTGTATCGCATTGCCACGAACTGTTCCACCACGATCCGCTGCACCATGTCGCCTCCTGGTGACATCTCCATTGCATTCTGATCCTTGGGGAATAAACTCGAATTGTGAACCCTCCATGTGTGGCCTCTGCCAATACATCGCCGGGTCTCTTCCACCTTCGATTTTGTTCGCTCCTTTGGCAATCGATCTTCATCCACCCACTCTTGGGTCACACCTAGATGAAGCACTGCTCTAGGACAGTCCGTCGCCTAGTAGCTCCCGAAGTCCGCCGACTTCGCTGTAATTTGTGCACTATTGCCTGGATCCTGGGCCTCTGCCCCTACCAGCACAATCTCTGCTGCGCACCGCTTCCTTCCTAGCAACTCGAATGGCAACACTGTGGCATATTCTTCAAGAGTACCCGCCTCTGCGTCCTCTTGCCCCGTGCTAAGGCCTTCTGAACTCAACTTCGCCTCCGCAAATTGAGTCGCCTTAGTTCCTTCATCAAATGCTCCTCCGAGATAAGGTGCATGTGCCCTGAAGCTCCCTTCGTCTTTGGCACCATGCAAGATGAGTCCGCTCCGTCAGAATGAAGGACCCATGGAACAACATGATCCTGCTCTTGCCTCTGCAAGTGTTCATGTCCTTGACCCCTGTCTAAGGAAAGCACTGTGCCTCTGCTCCATGTTCCAACTTCTCTGCTGGCTCCCTTCATGCGGCTTGGGTACTTCGCCAAGTTACACCCAAGTTGCTCCGCTCCTCGTTTTCGCATTGAGTCGATGGTGGCCCTCGTGCCCACCATTCCACGGGTCAGCCCTCCCTTGAGTCCGATCTCATATCGACTCCAAGTGTGCCTTCAATTGTGTTGCTCCCCCACTTGATCTCGCAATGCATCCACCAATGCATTCTTTCGAGCGAGA
>NW_027020714.1:12500-15000 GCF_036884655.1 Musa acuminata AAA Group
GGCTGTTCTTTGCTAGATTGGGCTTTCGTATAGCATGGACGGTGCTGCTTCTCGCTTCGCTCGCTGTTCGCCGCTCGCCGCTCGCTCGCGCAGCCAAAAATGGCCAGTTTTGGCCCGTTTTTGGGCTGTTTTGGCCTGTTTTTGGTCTGTTCTGGCGTGGCGCGGTGACCGTCGTGAGCGGAGCAAAACGTCAGCCATCTCAGCACCTTGGAACCCCCCGGGTGGCACAGGGCTGGATGGGGCTTTCGTATAGCAGGGACGGTGCTGCCTCACGCTTCGCTCGCTGTTCGCCGCTCGCCGCTCGCTCGCGCAACCTAAAATGGCCAGTTTTGGCCCGTTTTTGGGCTGTTTTGGCCTGTTTTTGGTCCGTTCTTGCGTGGCACGGCGACCGTCGTGAGCGGAGCAAAACGTCAGCCATCTCAGCACCCTGGAACCCCCCGGGTGGCACAGGGCTGGATGGGGCTTTCGTATAGCAGGGACGGTGCTGCCTCTCGCTTCGCTCGCTGTTCGCCGCTCACCGCTCGCTCGCTCAGCCAAAAATGGCCAGTTTTGGCCCGTTTTTGGGCTGTTTTGGCCTGTTTTTGGTCCGTTCTTGCATGGCGCGGTGACCGTCGTGAGCGGAGCAAAACGTCAGCCATCTCAGCACCCTGGAACCCCCCGGGTGGCACAGGGCTGGATGGGGCTTTCGTATAGCAGGGACGGTGCTGCCTCACGCTTCGCTCGCTGTTCGCCGCTCGCCGCTCGCTCGCGCAGCCAAAAATGACCAGTTTTGGCCCGTTTTTGGGCTGTTTTGGCCTGTTTATGGTCCGTTCTTGCGTGGTGCGGTGACCGTCGTGAGCGGAGCAAAACGTCAGCCATCTCAGCACCCTGGAACCCCCCGGGTGGCACAGGGCTGGATGGGGCTTTCGTATATAGCAGGGACGGTGCTGCCTCTCGCTTCGCTCGCTGTCCGCCGCTCGCCGCTCGCTCGCGCAGCCAAAAATGGCCAGTTTTGGCCCGTTTTTGGGCCGTTTTGGCCAGTTTTTGGCCTGTTCTTGCATTGCGCGGTGACCGTCGAGAGCGGAGCAAAACGTCAGCCATCTCAGCACCCTGGAACCCCCCGGGTGGCACAGGGCTGGATGGGGCTTTCGTATAGCAGGGACGGTGCTGCCTCTCGCTTCGCTCGCTGTCCGCCGCTCGCCGCTCGCTCGTGCAGCCAAAAATGGCCAGTTTTGGCCCGTTTTTGGGCCGTTTTGGCCAGTTTTTGGCCTGTTCTTGCATTGCGCGGTGACCGTCGAGAGCGGAGCAAAACGTCAGCCATCTCAGCACCCTGGAACCCCCCGGGTGGCACAGGGCTGGATGGGGCTTTCGTATAGCAGGGACGGTGCTGCCTCTCGCTTCGCTCGCTGTCCGCCGCTCGCCGCTCGCTCGTGCAGCCAAAAATGGCCAGTTTTGGCCCGTTTTTGGGCCGTTTTGGCCAGTTTTTGGCCTGTTCTTGCATTGCGCGGTGACCGTCGAGAGCGGAGCAAAACGTCAGCCATCTCAGCACCCTGGAACCCCCCGGGTGGCACAGGGCTGGATGGGGCTTTCGTATAGCAGGGACGGTGCTGCCTCTCGCTTCGCTCGCTGTCCGCCGCTCGCCGCTCGCTCGTGCAGCCAAAAATGGCCAGTTTTGGCCCGTTTTTGGGCCGTTTTGGCCAGTTTTTGGCCTGTTCTTGCATTGCGCGGTGACCGTCGAGAGCGGAGCAAAACGTCAGCCATCTCAGCACCCTGGAACCCCCCGGGTGGCACAGGGCTGGATGGGGCTTTCGTATAGCAGGGACGGTGCTGCCTCTCGCTTCGCTCGCTGTCCGCCGCTCGCCGCTCGCTCGTGCAGCCAAAAATGGCCAGTTTTGGCCCGTTTTTGGGCCGTTTTGGCCAGTTTTTGGCCTGTTCTTGCATTGCGCGGTGACCGTCGAGAGCGGAGCAAAACGTCAGCCATCTCAGCACCCTGGAACCCCCCGGGTGGCACAGGGCTGGATGGGGCTTTCGTATAGCAGGGACGGTGCTGCCTCTCGCTTCGCTCGCTGTCCGCCGCTCGCCGCTCGCTCGCGCAGCCAAAAATGGCCAGTTTTGGCCCGTTTTTGGGCCGTTTTGGCCAGTTTTTGGCCTGTTCTTGCATTGCGCGGTGACCGTCGAGAGCGGAGCAAAACGTCAGCCATCTCAGCACCCTGGAACCCCCCGGGTGGCACAGGGCTGGATGGGGCTTTCGTATAGCAGGGACGGTGCTGCCTCTCGCTTCGCTCGCTGTCCGCCGCTCGCCGCTCGCGCAGCCAAAAATGGCCAGTTTTGGCCCGTTTTTGGGCCGTTTTGGCCAGTTTTTGGCCTGTTCTTGCATTGCGCGGTGACCGTCGAGAGCGGAGCAAAACGTCAGCCATCTCAGCACCCTGGAACCCCCCGGGTGGCACAGGGCTGGATGGGGCTTTCGTATAGCAGGGACGGTGCTGCCTCTCGCTTCGCTCGCTGTTCGCCGCTCGCCGCT
>NW_027020714.1:47500-50000 GCF_036884655.1 Musa acuminata AAA Group
AGCGGAGCAAAACGTCAGCCATCTCAGCACCCTGGAACCCCCCGGGTGGCACAGGGCTGGATGGGGCTTTCGTATAGCAGGGACGGTGCTGCCTCTCGCTTCGCTCGCTGTCCGCCGCTCGCCGCTCGCTCGTGCAGCCAAAAATGGCCAGTTTTGGCCCGTTTTTGGGCCGTTTTGGCCAGTTTTTGGCCTGTTCTTGCATTGCGCGGTGACCGTCGAGAGCGGAGCAAAACGTCAGCCATCTCAGCACCCTGGAACCCCCCGGGTGGCACAGGGCTGGATGGGGCTTTCGTATAGCAGGGACGGTGCTGCCTCTCGCTTCGCTCGCTGTCCGCCGCTCGCCGCTCGCTCGTGCAGCCAAAAATGGCCAGTTTTGGCCCGTTTTTGGGCCGTTTTGGCCAGTTTTTGGCCTGTTCTTGCATTGCGCGGTGACCGTCGAGAGCGGAGCAAAACGTCAGCCATCTCAGCACCCTGGAACCCCCCGGGTGGCACAGGGCTGGATGGGGCTTTCGTATAGCAGGGACGGTGCTGCCTCTCGCTTCGCTCGCTGTCCGCCGCTCGCCGCTCGCTCGTGCAGCCAAAAATGGCCAGTTTTGGCCCGTTTTTGGGCCGTTTTGGCCAGTTTTTGGCCTGTTCTTGCATTGCGCGGTGACCGTCGAGAGCGGAGCAAAACGTCAGCCATCTCAGCACCCTGGAACCCCCCGGGTGGCACAGGGCTGGATGGGGCTTTCGTATAGCAGGGACGGTGCTGCCTCTCGCTTCGCTCGCTGTCCGCCGCTCGCCGCTCGCTCGTGCAGCCAAAAATGGCCAGTTTTGGCCCGTTTTTGGGCCGTTTTGGCCAGTTTTTGGCCTGTTCTTGCATTGCGCGGTGACCGTCGAGAGCGGAGCAAAACGTCAGCCATCTCAGCACCCTGGAACCCCCCGGGTGGCACAGGGCTGGATGGGGCTTTCGTATAGCAGGGACGGTGCTGCCTCTCGCTTCGCTCGCTGTCCGCCGCTCGCCGCTCGCTCGCGCAGCCAAAAATGGCCAGTTTTGGCCCGTTTTTGGGCCGTTTTGGCCAGTTTTTGGCCTGTTCTTGCATTGCGCGGTGACCGTCGAGAGCGGAGCAAAACGTCAGCCATCTCAGCACCCTGGAACCCCCCGGGTGGCACAGGGCTGGATGGGGCTTTCGTATAGCAGGGACGGTGCTGCCTCTCGCTTCGCTCGCTGTCCGCCGCTCGCCGCTCGCGCAGCCAAAAATGGCCAGTTTTGGCCCGTTTTTGGGCCGTTTTGGCCAGTTTTTGGCCTGTTCTTGCATTGCGCGGTGACCGTCGAGAGCGGAGCAAAACGTCAGCCATCTCAGCACCCTGGAACCCCCCGGGTGGCACAGGGCTGGATGGGGCTTTCGTATAGCAGGGACGGTGCTGCCTCTCGCTTCGCTCGCTGTTCGCCGCTCGCCGCTCGCTCGCGCAGCCAAAAATGGCCAGTTTTGGCCCGTTTTTGGGCTGTTTTGGCCAGTTTTTGGCCTGTTCTTGCGTGGTGCGGTGACCGTCGTGAGCGGAGCAAAACGTCAGCCATCTCAGCACCCTGGAACCCCCCGGGTGGCACAGGGCTGGATGGGGCTTTCGTATAGCAGGGACGGTGCTGCCTCTCGCTTCGCTCGCTGTTCGCCGCTCGCCGCTCGCTCGCGCAGCCAAAAATGGCCAGTTTTGGCCCGTTTTTGGGCTGTTTTGGCCTGTTTTTGGGCTGTTCTTGTGTGGCGCGGTGACCGTCGTGAGCGGAGCAAAATGTCAGCCATCTCAGCACCCTGGAACCCCCCGGGTGGCACAGGGCTGGATGGGGCTTTCGTATAGCAGGGACGGTGCTGCCTCGCGCTTCGCTCGCTGTTCGCCGCTCTCCGCTCGCTCGCGCAGCAAAAAATGGCCAGTTTTGGCCCGTTTTTGGGCTGTTTTGGCCAGTTTTTGGCCTGTTCTTGCGTGCCGCGGCGACCGTCGTGAGCGGAGCAAAACGTCAGCCATCTCAGCACCCTGGAACCCCCCGGGTGGCACAGGGCTGGATGGGGCTTTCGTATAGCAGGGACGGTGCTGCCTCTCGCTTCGCTCGCTGTCCGCCGCTCGCTGCTCGCTCGCGCAGCCAAAAATGGCCAGTTTTGGCCCGTTTTTGGGCTGTTTTGGCCTGTTTTTGGGCTGTTCTTGTGTGCCGCGGCGACCGTCGTGAGCGGAGCAAAATGTCAGCCATCTCAGCACCCTGGAACCCCCCGGGTGGCACAGGGCTGGATGGGGCTTTCGTATAGCAGGGACGGTGCTGCCTCTCGCTTCGCTCGCTGTCCGCCGCTCGCCGCTCGCTCGCGCAGCCAAAAATGGCCAGTTTTGGCCCGTTTTTGGGCCGTTTTGGCCAGTTTTTGGCCTGTTCTTGCGTTGCGCGGTGACCGTCGAGAGCGGAGCAAAACGTCAGCCATCTCAGCACCCTGGAACCCCCCGGGTGGCACAGGGCTGGATGGGGCTTTCGTATAGCAGGGAC
>NW_027020714.1:60000-65000 GCF_036884655.1 Musa acuminata AAA Group
CGCTCCCCCACTTGATCTCGCAATGCATCCACCAATGCATTCTCTCGAGCGAGATCATGCGACGACTCCTCGCCGCTTGCTCAGTCCATCGAGCTTCGTGGAGTTGTTGTTTGTGAGGTACTCCTCCTCAACATGTGAAGTCCGTCTCACATGATTCTCCCTCTGGAGTGCCGAGACTTATCCCTCCTGGATAACTATCCCGTTGGAGCAACATCTCTCTTCGTTTCGGAGACCCCCATCCCCTTGGACTACTCCGATCTGCTGAACAAACTGTGCATTGTTCTGCCTCCTGCAAACACACTTGCTAGATTGCGACTCCCCGTCAATACAGCCCCCACTGCACCCCTCAAGGTCTAGCAACATGCTGAACTCATTGCACACTTCAGCCTCCTCCGGACGTATCCTTCGCATGCCGAAGAGAAAGTTTCAATGCTCCATGGCGCCGAGTCTCGGCCGCCTTGGGATGGCCACGGACATTCCATCGTCCGCATACAAGCCCCTTGCATGAGTACCAAATTCTTCGAGTTAGCAATTCCCCTCACCTCTGTGAGCTTTGCATAACTCTTTTGGTCGTTGAGCAACTCATTCCACCTTGGATGGTCTCATTCTTGCCAAGCGCCTCGCTTGCCTAGAGCACCATCAAGTATAGTTGTCAACGTTGAGCCGTAGCTCAAACTCAGCCATCCCAACCTTTGTGCGCTCCAAATTCTTCCAAGCTTGCCTGTTCTCGTGGTGCCTCTTGCGCGAAGGGTTGGCCATTCCTCTGAATGCCAATCTCGGATGCCCGCTCCTCTGAGCGACTCCTTTCCCTACATCTCCATGCCCGTTTTCCCTCAAACGGTCGCGCGTGTGCTGACTGCCCTCAACGCAGCCCCGCTAGGTCCTCCACGTTTGCATGTCAAGTGTTTCTATGAGTGCTTGTCCCGCTCTGATACCATATGACACGGACTTAGCTGGTTTTGCCTAAGTCGTGCAGCACCCTTGCGTGTCCGTCCGCAAAGGTCAGCCTCCCCGAAGCCTCCCATTGTCCCTTAGGACCATCAAAAGAGAGAACGGGTTAGAGAGAACGCCTCAAACGGGATCCACAAGCAAACATGTCCGAAAAACACTTCATAGACAATGCAAATTACAAACAGACTTTACAAGCTCTGAACAGTGGCACAACAAAGGGTAAAATGGTCCATTACAGACCGAAAAGCTCTCGCACGTGTCCACATGACACAACCTTTATTTACAAGCCTAAAGAGGCCACCACCCAACTAAAATGGGACTTATAAGCCTTCGGCCGCCCCTTTACATTCTATACAGGGCATGAACATGCCAAAAGACACGGACACACATAAGCATTACATCCAACATCTTGTTGAGAAGTTTGTCCGTGACACCGCGGTGGTATAGCCACGGGTGGCCATCGGGAAGTGAAATTCCGCACGGACGACGGGCCGAATCCTTTGCAGACGACTTAAATACGCGATGGGGCATTGTAAGTGGTAGAGTGGCCTTGCTGCCACGATCCACTGAGATCCAGCCCTGCGTCGCACGGATTCGTCCCCCCCTCCCCCCCAAATTCACTGCCCTCCACGCTGACGAGGTTGAAAGCGACAGTCGAACGCTCGAAATATCCGACGGGATGCATTCAACTTCGGAGTGCCTTTGATTCGATGAGATGTCCAAGTGCAGCAGCGCTCAGCAATGCACGAGCCGCTGCACGTGGCGACCGAGTGCCTGCCTTTGATTCGATGTGGCGCAAGCAATCACGGAGCTGTCACTGCACAGGTCGATGCATTGTTACCACTTCGTTGCTGCTGTGCAGGCGCAAGCACCAACCAACGTGCTGCGGTGCCAGTGGCACGTCTGCAGCACGGGCAGCATCCCCACCGTCATATCATACCGTTGTTGCCTGAACTCACCGTCATATCAGGGGAGCAGCAGCTGCAAGCAACCAATACACCTTGGCCTCGATGCCCTCGCTTGCTTCTTCACCAGCCTCGCAGCTCACCTCACCTCACCTCACCTCACCTCACCTGTATACAGTTGGGTTTGGGTTCAGACAATACAATGACCCCAACCAAGGCTGCTCTTGACCCGTCTGCATACTTCGTTCGACGACAGACCGTCGTGTTTTGGCCTGTTTCGCCCTTTTCGCGTGCTTGATGGGGCCTTCAGATAACAACACAGGGCGAGATGGGGCATTCAGATAACAACACAGGGCAGGTGCTGCCCTGCCCCCACACTTCGCTCGCTGGCTCTCCGCCGCTCGACCAAAGATGGCCAAGTTTTGCCCCGTTTTTGCCCCTTTTGCCCCGTTTTTGCCTCCTTTTGGGCTGTTCTTTGCTAGATTGGGCTTTCGTATAGCATGGACGGTGCTGCTTCTCGCTTCGCTCGCTGTTCGCCGCTCGCCGCTCGCTCGCGCAGCCAAAAATGGCCAGTTTTGGCCCGTTTTTGGGCTGTTTTGGCCTGTTTTTGGTCTGTTCTGGCGTGGCGCGGTGACCGTCGTGAGCGGAGCAAAACGTCAGCCATCTCAGCACCTTGGAACCCCCCGGGTGGCACAGGGCTGGATGGGGCTTTCGTATAGCAGGGACGGTGCTGCCTCACGCTTCGCTCGCTGTTCGCCGCTCGCCGCTCGCTCGCGCAACCTAAAATGGCCAGTTTTGGCCCGTTTTTGGGCTGTTTTGGCCTGTTTTTGGTCCGTTCTTGCGTGGCACGGCGACCGTCGTGAGCGGAGCAAAACGTCAGCCATCTCAGCACCCTGGAACCCCCCGGGTGGCACAGGGCTGGATGGGGCTTTCGTATAGCAGGGACGGTGCTGCCTCTCGCTTCGCTCGCTGTTCGCCGCTCACCGCTCGCTCGCTCAGCCAAAAATGGCCAGTTTTGGCCCGTTTTTGGGCTGTTTTGGCCTGTTTTTGGTCCGTTCTTGCATGGCGCGGTGACCGTCGTGAGCGGAGCAAAACGTCAGCCATCTCAGCACCCTGGAACCCCCCGGGTGGCACAGGGCTGGATGGGGCTTTCGTATAGCAGGGACGGTGCTGCCTCACGCTTCGCTCGCTGTTCGCCGCTCGCCGCTCGCTCGCGCAGCCAAAAATGACCAGTTTTGGCCCGTTTTTGGGCTGTTTTGGCCTGTTTATGGTCCGTTCTTGCGTGGTGCGGTGACCGTCGTGAGCGGAGCAAAACGTCAGCCATCTCAGCACCCTGGAACCCCCCGGGTGGCACAGGGCTGGATGGGGCTTTCGTATATAGCAGGGACGGTGCTGCCTCTCGCTTCGCTCGCTGTCCGCCGCTCGCCGCTCGCTCGCGCAGCCAAAAATGGCCAGTTTTGGCCCGTTTTTGGGCCGTTTTGGCCAGTTTTTGGCCTGTTCTTTCATTGCGCGGTGACCGTCGAGAGCGGAGCAAAACGTCAGCCATCTCAGCACCCTGGAACCCCCCGGGTGGCACAGGGCTGGATGGGGCTTTCGTATAGCAGGGACGGTGCTGCCTCTCGCTTCGCTCGCTGTCCGCCGCTCGCCGCTCGCTCGTGCAGCCAAAAATGGCCAGTTTTGGCCCGTTTTTGGGCCGTTTTGGCCAGTTTTTGGCCTGTTCTTGCATTGCGCGGTGACCGTCGAGAGCGGAGCAAAACGTCAGCCATCTCAGCACCCTGGAACCCCCCGGGTGGCACAGGGCTGGATGGGGCTTTCGTATAGCAGGGACGGTGCTGCCTCTCGCTTCGCTCGCTGTCCGCCGCTCGCCGCTCGCTCGTGCAGCCAAAAATGGCCAGTTTTGGCCCGTTTTTGGGCCGTTTTGGCCAGTTTTTGGCCTGTTCTTGCATTGCGCGGTGACCGTCGAGAGCGGAGCAAAACGTCAGCCATCTCAGCACCCTGGAACCCCCCGGGTGGCACAGGGCTGGATGGGGCTTTCGTATAGCAGGGACGGTGCTGCCTCTCGCTTCGCTCGCTGTCCGCCGCTCGCCGCTCGCTCGTGCAGCCAAAAATGGCCAGTTTTGGCCCGTTTTTGGGCCGTTTTGGCCAGTTTTTGGCCTGTTCTTGCATTGCGCGGTGACCGTCGAGAGCGGAGCAAAACGTCAGCCATCTCAGCACCCTGGAACCCCCCGGGTGGCACAGGGCTGGATGGGGCTTTCGTATAGCAGGGACGGTGCTGCCTCTCGCTTCGCTCGCTGTCCGCCGCTCGCCGCTCGCTCGTGCAGCCAAAAATGGCCAGTTTTGGCCCGTTTTTGGGCCGTTTTGGCCAGTTTTTGGCCTGTTCTTGCATTGCGCGGTGACCGTCGAGAGCGGAGCAAAACGTCAGCCATCTCAGCACCCTGGAACCCCCCGGGTGGCACAGGGCTGGATGGGGCTTTCGTATAGCAGGGACGGTGCTGCCTCTCGCTTCGCTCGCTGTCCGCCGCTCGCCGCTCGCTCGCGCAGCCAAAAATGGCCAGTTTTGGCCCGTTTTTGGGCCGTTTTGGCCAGTTTTTGGCCTGTTCTTGCATTGCGCGGTGACCGTCGAGAGCGGAGCAAAACGTCAGCCATCTCAGCACCCTGGAACCCCCCGGGTGGCACAGGGCTGGATGGGGCTTTCGTATAGCAGGGACGGTGCTGCCTCTCGCTTCGCTCGCTGTCCGCCGCTCGCCGCTCGCGCAGCCAAAAATGGCCAGTTTTGGCCCGTTTTTGGGCCGTTTTGGCCAGTTTTTGGCCTGTTCTTGCATTGCGCGGTGACCGTCGAGAGCGGAGCAAAACGTCAGCCATCTCAGCACCCTGGAACCCCCCGGGTGGCACAGGGCTGGATGGGGCTTTCGTATAGCAGGGACGGTGCTGCCTCTCGCTTCGCTCGCTGTTCGCCGCTCGCCGCTCGCTCGCGCAGCCAAAAATGGCCAGTTTTGGCCCGTTTTTGGGCTGTTTTGGCCAGTTTTTGGCCTGTTCTTGCGTGGTGCGGTGACCGTCGTGAGCGGAGCAAAACGTCAGCCATCTCAGCACCCTGGAACCCCCCGGGTGGCACAGGGCTGGATGGGGCTTTCGTATAGCAGGGAC
>NW_027020714.1:85000-87500 GCF_036884655.1 Musa acuminata AAA Group
TGTTCGCCGCTCGCCGCTCGCTCGCGCAGCCAAAAATGGCCAGTTTTGGCCCGTTTTTGGGCTGTTTTGGCCTGTTTTTGGTCTGTTCTGGCGTGGCGCGGTGACCGTCGTGAGCGGAGCAAAACGTCAGCCATCTCAGCACCTTGGAACCCCCCGGGTGGCACAGGGCTGGATGGGGCTTTCGTATAGCAGGGACGGTGCTGCCTCACGCTTCGCTCGCTGTTCGCCGCTCGCCGCTCGCTCGCGCAACCTAAAATGGCCAGTTTTGGCCCGTTTTTGGGCTGTTTTGGCCTGTTTTTGGTCCGTTCTTGCGTGGCACGGCGACCGTCGTGAGCGGAGCAAAACGTCAGCCATCTCAGCACCCTGGAACCCCCCGGGTGGCACAGGGCTGGATGGGGCTTTCGTATAGCAGGGACGGTGCTGCCTCTCGCTTCGCTCGCTGTTCGCCGCTCACCGCTCGCTCGCTCAGCCAAAAATGGCCAGTTTTGGCCCGTTTTTGGGCTGTTTTGGCCTGTTTTTGGTCCGTTCTTGCATGGCGCGGTGACCGTCGTGAGCGGAGCAAAACGTCAGCCATCTCAGCACCCTGGAACCCCCCGGGTGGCACAGGGCTGGATGGGGCTTTCGTATAGCAGGGACGGTGCTGCCTCACGCTTCGCTCGCTGTTCGCCGCTCGCCGCTCGCTCGCGCAGCCAAAAATGACCAGTTTTGGCCCGTTTTTGGGCTGTTTTGGCCTGTTTATGGTCCGTTCTTGCGTGGTGCGGTGACCGTCGTGAGCGGAGCAAAACGTCAGCCATCTCAGCACCCTGGAACCCCCCGGGTGGCACAGGGCTGGATGGGGCTTTCGTATATAGCAGGGACGGTGCTGCCTCTCGCTTCGCTCGCTGTCCGCCGCTCGCCGCTCGCTCGCGCAGCCAAAAATGGCCAGTTTTGGCCCGTTTTTGGGCCGTTTTGGCCAGTTTTTGGCCTGTTCTTGCATTGCGCGGTGACCGTCGAGAGCGGAGCAAAACGTCAGCCATCTCAGCACCCTGGAACCCCCCGGGTGGCACAGGGCTGGATGGGGCTTTCGTATAGCAGGGACGGTGCTGCCTCTCGCTTCGCTCGCTGTCCGCCGCTCGCCGCTCGCTCGTGCAGCCAAAAATGGCCAGTTTTGGCCCGTTTTTGGGCCGTTTTGGCCAGTTTTTGGCCTGTTCTTGCATTGCGCGGTGACCGTCGAGAGCGGAGCAAAACGTCAGCCATCTCAGCACCCTGGAACCCCCCGGGTGGCACAGGGCTGGATGGGGCTTTCGTATAGCAGGGACGGTGCTGCCTCTCGCTTCGCTCGCTGTCCGCCGCTCGCCGCTCGCTCGTGCAGCCAAAAATGGCCAGTTTTGGCCCGTTTTTGGGCCGTTTTGGCCAGTTTTTGGCCTGTTCTTGCATTGCGCGGTGACCGTCGAGAGCGGAGCAAAACGTCAGCCATCTCAGCACCCTGGAACCCCCCGGGTGGCACAGGGCTGGATGGGGCTTTCGTATAGCAGGGACGGTGCTGCCTCTCGCTTCGCTCGCTGTCCGCCGCTCGCCGCTCGCTCGTGCAGCCAAAAATGGCCAGTTTTGGCCCGTTTTTGGGCCGTTTTGGCCAGTTTATGGCCTGTTCTTGCATTGCGCGGTGACCGTCGAGAGCGGAGCAAAACGTCAGCCATCTCAGCACCCTGGAACCCCCCGGGTGGCACAGGGCTGGATGGGGCTTTCGTATAGCAGGGACGGTGCTGCCTCTCGCTTCGCTCGCTGTCCGCCGCTCGCCGCTCGCTCGTGCAGCCAAAAATGGCCAGTTTTGGCCCGTTTTTGGGCCGTTTTGGCCAGTTTTTGGCCTGTTCTTGCATTGCGCGGTGACCGTCGAGAGCGGAGCAAAACGTCAGCCATCTCAGCACCCTGGAACCCCCCGGGTGGCACAGGGCTGGATGGGGCTTTCGTATAGCAGGGACGGTGCTGCCTCTCGCTTCGCTCGCTGTCCGCCGCTCGCCGCTCGCTCGCGCAGCCAAAAATGGCCAGTTTTGGCCCGTTTTTGGGCCGTTTTGGCCAGTTTTTGGCCTGTTCTTGCATTGCGCGGTGACCGTCGAGAGCGGAGCAAAACGTCAGCCATCTCAGCACCCTGGAACCCCCCGGGTGGCACAGGGCTGGATGGGGCTTTCGTATAGCAGGGACGGTGCTGCCTCTCGCTTCGCTCGCTGTCCGCCGCTCGCCGCTCGCGCAGCCAAAAATGGCCAGTTTTGGCCCGTTTTTGGGCCGTTTTGGCCAGTTTTTGGCCTGTTCTTGCATTGCGCGGTGACCGTCGAGAGCGGAGCAAAACGTCAGCCATCTCAGCACCCTGGAACCCCCCGGGTGGCACAGGGCTGGATGGGGCTTTCGTATAGCAGGGACGGTGCTGCCTCTCGCTTCGCTCGCTGTTCGCCGCTCGCCGCTCGCTCGCGCAGCCAAAAATGGCCAGTTTTGGCCCGTTTTTGGGCTGTTTTGGCCAGTTTTTGGC
>NW_027020714.1:107500-110000 GCF_036884655.1 Musa acuminata AAA Group
CAAGTTTTGCCCCGTTTTTGCCCCTTTTGCCCCGTTTTTGCCTCCTTTTGGGCTGTTCTTTGCTAGATTGGGCTTTCGTATAGCATGGACGGTGCTGCTTCTCGCTTCGCTCGCTGTTCGCCGCTCGCCGCTCGCTCGCGCAGCCAAAAATGGCCAGTTTTGGCCCGTTTTTGGGCTGTTTTGGCCTGTTTTTGGTCTGTTCTGGCGTGGCGCGGTGACCGTCGTGAGCGGAGCAAAACGTCAGCCATCTCAGCACCTTGGAACCCCCCGGGTGGCACAGGGCTGGATGGGGCTTTCGTATAGCAGGGACGGTGCTGCCTCACGCTTCGCTCGCTGTTCGCCGCTCGCCGCTCGCTCGCGCAACCTAAAATGGCCAGTTTTGGCCCGTTTTTGGGCTGTTTTGGCCTGTTTTTGGTCCGTTCTTGCGTGGCACGGCGACCGTCGTGAGCGGAGCAAAACGTCAGCCATCTCAGCACCCTGGAACCCCCCGGGTGGCACAGGGCTGGATGGGGCTTTCGTATAGCAGGGACGGTGCTGCCTCTCGCTTCGCTCGCTGTTCGCCGCTCACCGCTCGCTCGCTCAGCCAAAAATGGCCAGTTTTGGCCCGTTTTTGGGCTGTTTTGGCCTGTTTTTGGTCCGTTCTTGCATGGCGCGGTGACCGTCGTGAGCGGAGCAAAACGTCAGCCATCTCAGCACCCTGGAACCCCCCGGGTGGCACAGGGCTGGATGGGGCTTTCGTATAGCAGGGACGGTGCTGCCTCACGCTTCGCTCGCTGTTCGCCGCTCGCCGCTCGCTCGCGCAGCCAAAAATGACCAGTTTTGGCCCGTTTTTGGGCTGTTTTGGCCTGTTTATGGTCCGTTCTTGCGTGGTGCGGTGACCGTCGTGAGCGGAGCAAAACGTCAGCCATCTCAGCACCCTGGAACCCCCCGGGTGGCACAGGGCTGGATGGGGCTTTCGTATATAGCAGGGACGGTGCTGCCTCTCGCTTCGCTCGCTGTCCGCCGCTCGCCGCTCGCTCGCGCAGCCAAAAATGGCCAGTTTTGGCCCGTTTTTGGGCCGTTTTGGCCAGTTTTTGGCCTGTTCTTGCATTGCGCGGTGACCGTCGAGAGCGGAGCAAAACGTCAGCCATCTCAGCACCCTGGAACCCCCCGGGTGGCACAGGGCTGGATGGGGCTTTCGTATAGCAGGGACGGTGCTGCCTCTCGCTTCGCTCGCTGTCCGCCGCTCGCCGCTCGCTCGTGCAGCCAAAAATGGCCAGTTTTGGCCCGTTTTTGGGCCGTTTTGGCCAGTTTTTGGCCTGTTCTTGCATTGCGCGGTGACCGTCGAGAGCGGAGCAAAACGTCAGCCATCTCAGCACCCTGGAACCCCCCGGGTGGCACAGGGCTGGATGGGGCTTTCGTATAGCAGGGACGGTGCTGCCTCTCGCTTCGCTCGCTGTCCGCCGCTCGCCGCTCGCTCGTGCAGCCAAAAATGGCCAGTTTTGGCCCGTTTTTGGGCCGTTTTGGCCAGTTTTTGGCCTGTTCTTGCATTGCGCGGTGACCGTCGAGAGCGGAGCAAAACGTCAGCCATCTCAGCACCCTGGAACCCCCCGGGTGGCACAGGGCTGGATTGAGGCTTTCGTATAGCAGGGACGGTGCTGCCTCTCGCTTCGCTCGCTGTCCGCCGCTCGCCGCTCGCTCGTGCAGCCAAAAATGGCCAGTTTTGGCCCGTTTTTGGGCCGTTTTGGCCAGTTTTTGGCCTGTTCTTGCATTGCGCGGTGACCGTCGAGAGCGGAGCAAAACGTCAGCCATCTCAGCACCCTGGAACCCCCCGGGTGGCACAGGGCTGGATGGGGCTTTCGTATAGCAGGGACGGTGCTGCCTCTCGCTTCGCTCGCTGTCCGCCGCTCGCCGCTCGCTCGTGCAGCCAAAAATGGCCAGTTTTGGCCCGTTTTTGGGCCGTTTTGGCCAGTTTTTGGCCTGTTCTTGCATTGCGCGGTGACCGTCGAGAGCGGAGCAAAACGTCAGCCATCTCAGCACCCTGGAACCCCCCGGGTGGCACAGGGCTGGATGGGGCTTTCGTATAGCAGGGACGGTGCTGCCTCTCGCTTCGCTCGCTGTCCGCCGCTCGCCGCTCGCTCGCGCAGCCAAAAATGGCCAGTTTTGGCCCGTTTTTGGGCCGTTTTGGCCAGTTTTTGGCCTGTTCTTGCATTGCGCGGTGACCGTCGAGAGCGGAGCAAAACGTCAGCCATCTCAGCACCCTGGAACCCCCCGGGTGGCACAGGGCTGGATGGGGCTTTCGTATAGCAGGGACGGTGCTGCCTCTCGCTTCGCTCGCTGTCCGCCGCTCGCCGCTCGCGCAGCCAAAAATGGCCAGTTTTGGCCCGTTTTTGGGCCGTTTTGGCCAGTTTTTGGCCTGTTCTTGCATTGCGCGGTGACCGTCGAGAGCGGAGCAAAACGTCAGCCATCTCAGCACCCTGGAACCCCCCGGGTGGCACAGGGCTGGATGGGGCTTTCGTAT
>NW_027020714.1:142500-145000 GCF_036884655.1 Musa acuminata AAA Group
TTTTTGGCCTGTTCTTGCATTGCGCGGTGACCGTCGAGAGCGGAGCAAAACGTCAGCCATCTCAGCACCCTGGAACCCCCCGGGTGGCACAGGGCTGGATGGGGCTTTCGTATAGCAGGGACGGTGCTGCCTCTCGCTTCGCTCGCTGTCCGCCGCTCGCCGCTCGCTCGTGCAGCCAAAAATGGCCAGTTTTGGCCCGTTTTTGGGCCGTTTTGGCCAGTTTTTGGCCTGTTCTTGCATTGCGCGGTGACCGTCGAGAGCGGAGCAAAACGTCAGCCATCTCAGCACCCTGGAACCCCCCGGGTGGCACAGGGCTGGATGGGGCTTTCGTATAGCAGGGACGGTGCTGCCTCTCGCTTCGCTCGCTGTCCGCCGCTCGCCGCTCGCTCGTGCAGCCAAAAATGGCCAGTTTTGGCCCGTTTTTGGGCCGTTTTGGCCAGTTTTTGGCCTGTTCTTGCATTGCGCGGTGACCGTCGAGAGCGGAGCAAAACGTCAGCCATCTCAGCACCCTGGAACCCCCCGGGTGGCACAGGGCTGGATGGGGCTTTCGTATAGCAGGGACGGTGCTGCCTCTCGCTTCGCTCGCTGTCCGCCGCTCGCCGCTCGCTCGTGCAGCCAAAAATGGCCAGTTTTGGCCCGTTTTTGGGCCGTTTTGGCCAGTTTTTGGCCTGTTCTTGCATTGCGCGGTGACCGTCGAGAGCGGAGCAAAACGTCAGCCATCTCAGCACCCTGGAACCCCCCGGGTGGCACAGGGCTGGATGGGGCTTTCGTATAGCAGGGACGGTGCTGCCTCTCGCTTCGCTCGCTGTCCGCCGCTCGCCGCTCGCTCGTGCAGCCAAAAATGGCCAGTTTTGGCCCGTTTTTGGGCCGTTTTGGCCAGTTTTTGGCCTGTTCTTGCATTGCGCGGTGACCGTCGAGAGCGGAGCAAAACGTCAGCCATCTCAGCACCCTGGAACCCCCCGGGTGGCACAGGGCTGGATGGGGCTTTCGTATAGCAGGGACGGTGCTGCCTCTCGCTTCGCTCGCTGTCCGCCGCTCGCCGCTCGCTCGCGCAGCCAAAAATGGCCAGTTTTGGCCCGTTTTTGGGCCGTTTTGGCCAGTTTTTGGCCTGTTCTTGCATTGCGCGGTGACCGTCGAGAGCGGAGCAAAACGTCAGCCATCTCAGCACCCTGGAACCCCCCGGGTGGCACAGGGCTGGATGGGGCTTTCGTATAGCAGGGACGGTGCTGCCTCTCGCTTCGCTCGCTGTCCGCCGCTCGCCGCTCGCGCAGCCAAAAATGGCCAGTTTTGGCCCGTTTTTGGGCCGTTTTGGCCAGTTTTTGGCCTGTTCTTGCATTGCGCGGTGACCGTCGAGAGCGGAGCAAAACGTCAGCCATCTCAGCACCCTGGAACCCCCCGGGTGGCACAGGGCTGGATGGGGCTTTCGTATAGCAGGGACGGTGCTGCCTCTCGCTTCGCTCGCTGTTCGCCGCTCGCCGCTCGCTCGCGCAGCCAAAAATGGCCAGTTTTGGCCCGTTTTTGGGCTGTTTTGGCCAGTTTTTGGCCTGTTCTTGCGTGGTGCGGTGACCGTCGTGAGCGGAGCAAAACGTCAGCCATCTCAGCACCCTGGAACCCCCCGGGTGGCACAGGGCTGGATGGGGCTTTCGTATAGCAGGGACGGTGCTGCCTCTCGCTTCGCTCGCTGTTCGCCGCTCGCCGCTCGCTCGCGCAGCCAAAAATGGCCAGTTTTGGCCCGTTTTTGGGCTGTTTTGGCCTGTTTTTGGGCTGTTCTTGTGTGGCGCGGTGACCGTCGTGAGCGGAGCAAAATGTCAGCCATCTCAGCACCCTGGAACCCCCCGGGTGGCACAGGGCTGGATGGGGCTTTCGTATAGCAGGGACGGTGCTGCCTCGCGCTTCGCTCGCTGTTCGCCGCTCTCCGCTCGCTCGCGCAGCAAAAAATGGCCAGTTTTGGCCCGTTTTTGGGCTGTTTTGGCCAGTTTTTGGCCTGTTCTTGCGTGCCGCGGCGACCGTCGTGAGCGGAGCAAAACGTCAGCCATCTCAGCACCCTGGAACCCCCCGGGTGGCACAGGGCTGGATGGGGCTTTCGTATAGCAGGGACGGTGCTGCCTCTCGCTTCGCTCGCTGTCCGCCGCTCGCTGCTCGCTCGCGCAGCCAAAAATGGCCAGTTTTGGCCCGTTTTTGGGCTGTTTTGGCCTGTTTTTGGGCTGTTCTTGTGTGCCGCGGCGACCGTCGTGAGCGGAGCAAAATGTCAGCCATCTCAGCACCCTGGAACCCCCCGGGTGGCACAGGGCTGGATGGGGCTTTCGTATAGCAGGGACGGTGCTGCCTCTCGCTTCGCTCGCTGTCCGCCGCTCGCCGCTCGCTCGCGCAGCCAAAAATGGCCAGTTTTGGCCCGTTTTTGGGCCGTTTTGGCCAGTTTTTGGCCTGTTCTTGCGTTGCGCGGTGACCGTCGAGAGCGGAGCAAAACGTCAGCCATCTCAGCACCCTGGAACCCCCCGGG
>NW_027020714.1:165000-167500 GCF_036884655.1 Musa acuminata AAA Group
TCGTATATAGCAGGGACGGTGCTGCCTCTCGCTTCGCTCGCTGTCCGCCGCTCGCCGCTCGCTCGCGCAGCCAAAAATGGCCAGTTTTGGCCCGTTTTTGGGCCGTTTTGGCCAGTTTTTGGCCTGTTCTTGCATTGCGCGGTGACCGTCGAGAGCGGAGCAAAACGTCAGCCATCTCAGCACCCTGGAACCCCCCGGGTGGCACAGGGCTGGATGGGGCTTTCGTATAGCAGGGACGGTGCTGCCTCTCGCTTCGCTCGCTGTCCGCCGCTCGCCGCTCGCTCGTGCAGCCAAAAATGGCCAGTTTTGGCCCGTTTTTGGGCCGTTTTGGCCAGTTTTTGGCCTGTTCTTGCATTGCGCGGTGACCGTCGAGAGCGGAGCAAAACGTCAGCCATCTCAGCACCCTGGAACCCCCCGGGTGGCACAGGGCTGGATGGGGCTTTCGTATAGCAGGGACGGTGCTGCCTCTCGCTTCGCTCGCTGTCCGCCGCTCGCCGCTCGCTCGTGCAGCCAAAAATGGCCAGTTTTGGCCCGTTTTTGGGCCGTTTTGGCCAGTTTTTGGCCTGTTCTTGCATTGCGCGGTGACCGTCGAGAGCGGAGCAAAACGTCAGCCATCTCAGCACCCTGGAACCCCCCGGGTGGCACAGGGCTGGATGGGGCTTTCGTATAGCAGGGACGGTGCTGCCTCTCGCTTCGCTCGCTGTCCGCCGCTCGCCGCTCGCTCGTGCAGCCAAAAATGGCCAGTTTTGGCCCGTTTTTGGGCCGTTTTGGCCAGTTTTTGGCCTGTTCTTGCATTGCGCGGTGACCGTCGAGAGCGGAGCAAAACGTCAGCCATCTCAGCACCCTGGAACCCCCCGGGTGGCACAGGGCTGGATGGGGCTTTCGTATAGCAGGGACGGTGCTGCCTCTCGCTTCGCTCGCTGTCCGCCGCTCGCCGCTCGCTCGTGCAGCCAAAAATGGCCAGTTTTGGCCCGTTTTTGGGCCGTTTTGGCCAGTTTTTGGCCTGTTCTTGCATTGCGCGGTGACCGTCGAGAGCGGAGCAAAACGTCAGCCATCTCAGCACCCTGGAACCCCCCGGGTGGCACAGGGCTGGATGGGGCTTTCGTATAGCAGGGACGGTGCTGCCTCTCGCTTCGCTCGCTGTCCGCCGCTCGCCGCTCGCTCGCGCAGCCAAAAATGGCCAGTTTTGGCCCGTTTTTGGGCCGTTTTGGCCAGTTTTTGGCCTGTTCTTGCATTGCGCGGTGACCGTCGAGAGCGGAGCAAAACGTCAGCCATCTCAGCACCCTGGAACCCCCCGGGTGGCACAGGGCTGGATGGGGCTTTCGTATAGCAGGGACGGTGCTGCCTCTCGCTTCGCTCGCTGTCCGCCGCTCGCCGCTCGCGCAGCCAAAAATGGCCAGTTTTGGCCCGTTTTTGGGCCGTTTTGGCCAGTTTTTGGCCTGTTCTTGCATTGCGCGGTGACCGTCGAGAGCGGAGCAAAACGTCAGCCATCTCAGCACCCTGGAACCCCCCGGGTGGCACAGGGCTGGATGGGGCTTTCGTATAGCAGGGACGGTGCTGCCTCTCGCTTCGCTCGCTGTTCGCCGCTCGCCGCTCGCTCGCGCAGCCAAAAATGGCCAGTTTTGGCCCGTTTTTGGGCTGTTTTGGCCAGTTTTTGGCCTGTTCTTGCGTGGTGCGGTGACCGTCGTGAGCGGAGCAAAACGTCAGCCATCTCAGCACCCTGGAACCCCCCGGGTGGCACAGGGCTGGATGGGGCTTTCGTATAGCAGGGACGGTGCTGCCTCTCGCTTCGCTCGCTGTTCGCCGCTCGCCGCTCGCTCGCGCAGCCAAAAATGGCCAGTTTTGGCCCGTTTTTGGGCTGTTTTGGCCTGTTTTTGGGCTGTTCTTGTGTGGCGCGGTGACCGTCGTGAGCGGAGCAAAATGTCAGCCATCTCAGCACCCTGGAACCCCCCGGGTGGCACAGGGCTGGATGGGGCTTTCGTATAGCAGGGACGGTGCTGCCTCGCGCTTCGCTCGCTGTTCGCCGCTCTCCGCTCGCTCGCGCAGCAAAAAATGGCCAGTTTTGGCCCGTTTTTGGGCTGTTTTGGCCAGTTTTTGGCCTGTTCTTGCGTGCCGCGGCGACCGTCGTGAGCGGAGCAAAACGTCAGCCATCTCAGCACCCTGGAACCCCCCGGGTGGCACAGGGCTGGATGGGGCTTTCGTATAGCAGGGACGGTGCTGCCTCTCGCTTCGCTCGCTGTCCGCCGCTCGCTGCTCGCTCGCGCAGCCAAAAATGGCCAGTTTTGGCCCGTTTTTGGGCTGTTTTGGCCTGTTTTTGGGCTGTTCTTGTGTGCCGCGGCGACCGTCGTGAGCGGAGCAAAATGTCAGCCATCTCAGCACCCTGGAACCCCCCGGGTGGCACAGGGCTGGATGGGGCTTTCGTATAGCAGGGACGGTGCTGCCTCTCGCTTCGCTCGCTGTCCGCCGCTCGCCGCTCGCTCGCGCAGCCAAAAATGGCCAG
>NW_027020714.1:177500-182500 GCF_036884655.1 Musa acuminata AAA Group
GGGAAAAACAAGGCTTTCAAGGATGAACGAACAGCTGCAAGCCCACAAACAGCCGCTCACCTGGTCCCGGACGCAACACCAAGTTCCCGTAAAGGTCACGTACGAACTTGCGAAAGAGTGTTCAACGCCCGGTATATAACCGAAGCCCCATCCAGCCATGTGCCACCCGGGGGGTTCCTGGGTGCTGAGATGGCTGACGTTTTGGTGAGCGGAGGCAGCACTCCGCTCACCTCCCGCGGCACGCGAAAACGAAGCCGTTTTGGGCTGTTTTGGGGCTGTTTTGCTCGGTTCGGTGAGCGGTCGCTTTGCAACGCTGCAGCTTGTTCGAACTTACATATTTACAAGCAAAATGACCCAAAACCATGAGAAAACATGCTGTTGGGCAGCTGTACATGCGGGTGTGAGCGACGAACGGTTCGTTGAACGGAGTTGTTGCGGGTGCGCGACGACCGTTCGTGACATTCTCCCCCACTTAAACTGTCGACGCCCTCGTCGACGCTTGTTGGTAGGTGTTGATGACTTCTTCTTCATGTCGCAGGGCGTCTTCAGGCTCCCAACTGGCTTCAGTTCGGGGAAGCTTTCGCCACTTCACCAAGTACTCTGTCTGTTCCGCTCCGTTGGGTAGCTTTATCTTGCGATCCGCCAGAATGGTTTCCACTCGCTTCTCGTAGGAGGCTGTGATGGGAGGTAGCCGAGTTGGAACACTTCGAGAAGCGTCTTGCGGATCTGAATGGTAGGCCTTCAGGTTGCTGGCGTGAAGAACGTTGTGAATTTTGAACCACGCCGGCAGCTGCAACTTGTAAGAAACATTGCCTACCCTGCTGATAATTGGGAAGGGCCCTTCATACTTACGCACCAATCCTTTGTGGACTCTTTTCCTGAAGAATTGGAGTGATGCTGGTTGGAGCTTTACCAACACCAAATCGCCAACTTTGAACTCCTGTGGTCGCCTTCCCAAATCTGCCCACTTCTTCATCCGTTTTGCCGCCTTCTCCAAGTAAGCCCGCGCAATATCGGCATTTCGATGCCACTCCTTTGCGAAATGGTAGGCTGATGGACTACTCCCAGTATACCCAATAGCCATAGTGTGCGGAGTCGACGGTTGTTGTCCTGTGATAATTTCGAAGGGGCTCTTGTTGGATGCAGAGCTCCGCTGCAAGTTGTAGGAGAATTGGGCGATGTCCAACAGCTTCACCCAATCTCGTTGATTGGCACTCACGTAGTGCCGGAGATACTGCTCTAAGAGCGAATTTATTCTTTCAGTCTGACCATCCGTCTGGGGGTGGAGGCTTGTAGAGAAGTATAACTTTGATCCCAACAATTTGAATAGCTCGGTCCAGAACCGTCCCAGAAACCGAGCGTCTCGATCACTAATGATATTGTGTGGGACTCCCCAATACTTCACTACACCCTTCATCATCAGTCTGGCCGCCTCTTCAGCTGAACAGTGTAGGGGAGCAGCAATGAAAGTTGCATACTTTGAAAACCGATCGACCACTACAAGTATCGATCCAAGTCCCCCTACAGGTGGCAAGCTTGATATGAAGTCTAAGGAAATGCTCTCCCAAGGCCTTTCTGGTACGGGCAACGGCTCCAAAAGTCCCACCGGCTTCCGCTGCTCCACCTTGTCTTGTTGGCAAGTAAGGCATGTTCGAACATACTCCTCCACATCAATCCCCATTTTTGGCCAGTAGAAGGCCCTCTCCACGAGAGCCAACGTTCTGTGAATGCCGGGGTGTCCAGCCCAAAGGGAATCGTGACACTCTTTCAAGAGTTCACGCCTTAGATTGTCCACTCGGGGAACATAAACCCTATTCCCTTTTGTGTAAACAAGTCCCTCCTGGACCCAAAATCGTCGTGCCTTGCCTTCTTTGATGAGCTGCATCAGGATAACTGCCTGGGGATCACTATACAGTCCATCTCTGATTCGGGAAAGGAAGGTTGAGTGTAACTGACTTGCTTGGCCTCTGCCCTCCAGTTGTGCAGCATTCACGCACTCCACCTTCCGACTCAGCGCATCGGCCACGACATTCGCCTTCCCGGGCTTATATTCCATTGCCATATCAAATTCAGCCAGGAAGTCCTGCCACCGTGCTTGCTTTGGGGAGAGCTTCTTCTGAGTTTGGAAATAACTCAGGGCGATGTTGTCTGTCCTCAGCACAAATCGCGACCCGAGGAGGTAGTGTCGCCAAACTCGTAGGCAGTGGATCACCGCTGTCATCTCCTTCTCATGCACTGGATACCGCCTCTCGGTCTCGTTGAGTTTGCGGCTCTCGTAGGCCACCGGATGACCTTCTTGCATGAGTACTCCACCAATAGCAAAGTCCGAAGCATCTGTATGGACTTCAAAGGGCTCTCCATAGTTTGGCAATTTGAGCACTGGTTCTTCCAAAACAGCAGCCTTTAGATCTTGGAATGCTATCTCACATCTGTCAGACCACTTCCAAGGCTGCTCCTTCTTCAGCAACTCCGTCAGTGGAGTTGCCCGCTTCGAATATCCCGCGATGAAGCGTCGGTAGTAGTTGACGAAACCAAGGAAGGATCTCAACTCTGGCACCTTCTTTGGAGTTCGCCATTCCGCAACTGCTTGCACCTTCGACTTGTCCATCCGGATGGAGCCATCACCGATTCGGTGCCCCAAGAACAGGATTTCAGTTTGAGCAAAGTAGCATTTCTCCCTTTTTACGAACAAAGTGTTCTCCCTGAGAACCTTGAAAATCGTCCGAAGGTGCTTGACGTGCTCCTCGAGCGTTTGGCTGTAAACGACGATGTCGTCCAAGTAGACGACCACGAACTTATCCAAATACTCCTTGAATAGCTGGTTCATGAGAGTACAGAATGTTGCCGGAGCGTTGGTTAAGCCGAAAGGCATCACCAAGAACTCAAACGCTCCATATCTGGTCACACATGTAGTCTTTGCTTCATCGCCTTCAGCAATGCGCACCTGCCAATACCCCGACCGAAGGTCGAGTTTTGAGAAATACTTTGCCTTGCCCAATTGGTCGAACAAGTCCGCGATGAGCGGGATGGGATACTTGTTCTTCACTGTTACTTTGTTGAGGGCTCGGTAGTCGACGCATAATCGGAGACTCCCATCTTGTTTCTTCTGAAAGAGAACTGGAGCTCCGAAAGGTGCTTTTGAGCTGCGGATGAGACCACCGCTTAGCAGTTCACCTAACTGCTTTCTGAGTTCTGCCAACTCTGGCGGGGGCATGCGATAGGGTGGTCTCGCTGGAGGCTTCACTCCTGGCTCCAGCTCAATACTGTGATCCACGCCTCTGCGTGGCGGAAGAGTCTTCGGCAACTCAGGTGGCATAACGTCTTTGAACTCCTTCAGGACGTTGGCCACCACAGCAGGTTCTTGAATGGCTTCTTCATTGAGTGGCTCTAGCTTCATAGCAGCCACGAATGTTAGTTCGCCCTTTCGCACCCCTTTCTTCAATTGTAATGCCGAAATATGTTGGGGCTCCTTGGTTCCTCTCCGAGAGACGGGCACCACACAGGGGTCATCGCCTCCCATCATACATAGGGAATTCAAGAATGGCATCGGCACCAACTTCGCCGCGTGCATAAACTCCATTCCAAGAATCACTTGGAAGTCGTCTAGTGGCACGGCCATCATGTTGGTGGTTCCGCTCCAAGTCCCGATTCTGATGGGAACTCCCTTTGCCAATCCGGAGATTCGCCTGGCCTCCGAGTTCACTGCTTTCATTCGGCTTGGGCTCTTCTCCAATGTCAATCCAAGTCGCTGTGCTTCACGATCGGCTATGAAGTTGTGGGTAGCGCCCGTGTCCACCATTGCACGGGTCGTTTGGCCATTCAGCTTGATGTCCACATACATCAGTTCACTACTTCCTGCTTTTTGTGCCTTCGTCTTCGTGTTCTCCCCCACTTGACCCCGCATAGCGTTCAACAAACGCATTGCTCCCATTCGGGGTCCTTGCGACTCTTCATCGTCGCTGCTGGATTCAGAACTGCTTGAGCTAAGGGCAACAGCTTTGCCCTTGTCCGATCGGGGAGGGTGGATGGAAGCTGTCAAAGCGTTGAGTGCCTGCTTCTGTGGGCACTCCCTTACCATGTGCGGTCCTCCGCACAAGAAGCATCCTCCAGGTTTTGAGGCCTTGCCTTTTGGATTCGGCCCTTTGTGGGAGCTCTTCTTCTTCTGTTCGCCCCCGAGCTCCTTCCCTCGAGAATGTTTTTGAGGGCGATTGCTTGAAGATTGTTTCCTTCTCGCTGGGTCTTCGGAGGAAACGAAGTCGGTGAGCCTTTCTGCAGCTGCAATTGCCCCGACCACGTCGGTAACATTCCTTCGATTCAGCTCTTGCTGAGCCCATGGTTTCAAACCATCAAGGAAACTGAACAACTTGTCCTTCTCGGACATGTCCTGTATGTCCAGCATCAGTGCAGAAAACTGCTTTACATAGTCTCGGATGGTGGTACTTTGGCGGAGTTGTCTCAACTTCCTTCTTGCGACGAACTCTGTGTTCTCCGGTAGGAACTGAGTTCTCAACTCCCGCTTCAAGTCTTCCCATGTGTCGACTCGACACCGACCTTGTTGGATCTCCTCCCAACGAGTTCGCCACCAAAGTTTCGCATCTCCATTCAGATACATTGTTGCTATAGAAACTTTGGTATCTTCAGAATCGGGCCTCGTAGCTCGGAAGTATTGTTCCATGTCGAACAGAAAGTTCTCGAGCTCCTTGGCATCTCTGGCCCCTCCGTATCCATGGGGCTCAGGTGCCCTCAAGTTTTGTGGCGGTGCAACGCGGGTGTTGCCTCCTCCCGCATTTAGCGTTCTTGTGAGCATAGCCACCTTTGCCGTGAGTTCCGCGACAACGTCTTGTAAGTGCAGCACGGAGTCCTTGGTGTCATCGGACAGTCGGTCGACTAGGGCCTCGACCTTGTCGATCCTGGACTCCGCTTCCTCTTGCGAGCTCTCTACCCCAACAAGTCTTTGTTGGCCATGGTAGAGTTCCTCCATGCTCGCTTCAAGAACATCC
>NW_027020714.1:192500-195000 GCF_036884655.1 Musa acuminata AAA Group
AGGGTGCTGAGATGGCTGACGTTTTGCTCCGCTCACGACGGTCACCGCACCACGCAAGAACAGGCCAAAAACTGGCCAAAACAGCCCAAAAACGGGCCAAAACTGGCCATTTTTGGCTGCGCGAGCGAGCGGCGAGCGGCGAACAGCGAGCGAAGCGAGAGGCAGCACCGTCCCTGCTATACGAAAGCCCCATCCAGCCCTGTGCCACCCGGGGGGTTCCAGGGTGCTGAGATGGCTGACGTTTTGCTCCGCTCTCGACGGTCACCGCGCAATGCAAGAACAGGCCAAAAACTGGCCAAAACGGCCCAAAAACGGGCCAAAACTGGCCATTTTTGGCTGCGCGAGCGGCGAGCGGCGGACAGCGAGCGAAGCGAGAGGCAGCACCGTCCCTGCTATACGAAAGCCCCATCCAGCCCTGTGCCACCCGGGGGGTTCCAGGGTGCTGAGATGGCTGACGTTTTGCTCCGCTCTCGACGGTCACCGCGCAATGCAAGAACAGGCCAAAAACTGGCCAAAACGGCCCAAAAACGGGCCAAAACTGGCCATTTTTGGCTGCGCGAGCGAGCGGCGAGCGGCGGACAGCGAGCGAAGCGAGAGGCAGCACCGTCCCTGCTATACGAAAGCCCCATCCAGCCCTGTGCCACCCGGGGGGTTCCAGGGTGCTGAGATGGCTGACGTTTTGCTCCGCTCTCGACGGTCACCGCGCAATGCAAGAACAGGCCAAAAACTGGCCAAAACGGCCCAAAAACGGGCCAAAACTGGCCATTTTTGGCTGCACGAGCGAGCGGCGAGCGGCGGACAGCGAGCGAAGCGAGAGGCAGCACCGTCCCTGCTATACGAAAGCCCCATCCAGCCCTGTGCCACCCGGGGGGTTCCAGGGTGCTGAGATGGCTGACGTTTTGCTCCGCTCTCGACGGTCACCGCGCAATGCAAGAACAGGCCAAAAACTGGCCAAAACGGCCCAAAAACGGGCCAAAACTGGCCATTTTTGGCTGCACGAGCGAGCGGCGAGCGGCGGACAGCGAGCGAAGCGAGAGGCAGCACCGTCCCTGCTATACGAAAGCCCCATCCAGCCCTGTGCCACCCGGGGGGTTCCAGGGTGCTGAGATGGCTGACGTTTTGCTCCGCTCTCGACGGTCACCGCGCAATGCAAGAACAGGCCAAAAACTGGCCAAAACGGCCCAAAAACGGGCCAAAACTGGCCATTTTTGGCTGCACGAGCGAGCGGCGAGCGGCGGACAGCGAGCGAAGCGAGAGGCAGCACCGTCCCTGCTATACGAAAGCCCCATCCAGCCCTGTGCCACCCGGGGGGTTCCAGGGTGCTGAGATGGCTGACGTTTTGCTCCGCTCTCGACGGTCACCGCGCAATGCAAGAACAGGCCAAAAACTGGCCAAAACGGCCCAAAAACGGGCCAAAACTGGCCATTTTTGGCTGCACGAGCGAGCGGCGAGCGGCGGACAGCGAGCGAAGCGAGAGGCAGCACCGTCCCTGCTATACGAAAGCCCCATCCAGCCCTGTGCCACCCGGGGGGTTCCAGGGTGCTGAGATGGCTGACGTTTTGCTCCGCTCTCGACGGTCACCGCGCAATGCAAGAACAGGCCAAAAACTGGCCAAAACGGCCCAAAAACGGGCCAAAACTGGCCATTTTTGGCTGCGCGAGCGAGCGGCGAGCGGCGGACAGCGAGCGAAGCGAGAGGCAGCACCGTCCCTGCTATATACGAAAGCCCCATCCAGCCCTGTGCCACCCGGGGGGTTCCAGGGTGCTGAGATGGCTGACGTTTTGCTCCGCTCACGACGGTCACCGCACCACGCAAGAACGGACCATAAACAGGCCAAAACAGCCCAAAAACGGGCCAAAACTGGTCATTTTTGGCTGCGCGAGCGAGCGGCGAGCGGCGAACAGCGAGCGAAGCGTGAGGCAGCACCGTCCCTGCTATACGAAAGCCCCATCCAGCCCTGTGCCACCCGGGGGGTTCCAGGGTGCTGAGATGGCTGACGTTTTGCTCCGCTCACGACGGTCACCGCGCCATGCAAGAACGGACCAAAAACAGGCCAAAACAGCCCAAAAACGGGCCAAAACTGGCCATTTTTGGCTGAGCGAGCGAGCGGTGAGCGGCGAACAGCGAGCGAAGCGAGAGGCAGCACCGTCCCTGCTATACGAAAGCCCCATCCAGCCCTGTGCCACCCGGGGGGTTCCAGGGTGCTGAGATGGCTGACGTTTTGCTCCGCTCACGACGGTCGCCGTGCCACGCAAGAACGGACCAAAAACAGGCCAAAACAGCCCAAAAACGGGCCAAAACTGGCCATTTTAGGTTGCGCGAGCGAGCGGCGAGCGGCGAACAGCGAGCGAAGCGTGAGGCAGCACCGTCCCTGCTATACGAAAGCCCCATCCAGCCCTGTGCCACCCGGGGGGTTCCAAGGTGCTGAGATGGCTGACGTTTTGCTCCGCTCACGACGGTCACCGCGCCACGCCAGAACAGACCAAAAACAGGCCAAAAC
>NW_027020714.1:215000-217500 GCF_036884655.1 Musa acuminata AAA Group
AAACTGGCCATTTTTGGCTGCGCGAGCGAGCGGCGAGCGGCGAACAGCGAGCGAAGCGAGAGGCAGCACCGTCCCTGCTATACGAAAGCCCCATCCAGCCCTGTGCCACCCGGGGGGTTCCAGGGTGCTGAGATGGCTGACGTTTTGCTCCGCTCACGACGGTCACCGCACCACGCAAGAACAGGCCAAAAACTGGCCAAAACAGCCCAAAAACGGGCCAAAACTGGCCATTTTTGGCTGCGCGAGCGAGCGGCGAGCGGCGAACAGCGAGCGAAGCGAGAGGCAGCACCGTCCCTGCTATACGAAAGCCCCATCCAGCCCTGTGCCACCCGGGGGGTTCCAGGGTGCTGAGATGGCTGACGTTTTGCTCCGCTCTCGACGGTCACCGCGCAATGCAAGAACAGGCCAAAAACTGGCCAAAACGGCCCAAAAACGGGCCAAAACTGGCCATTTTTGGCTGCGCGAGCGGCGAGCGGCGGACAGCGAGCGAAGCGAGAGGCAGCACCGTCCCTGCTATACGAAAGCCCCATCCAGCCCTGTGCCACCCGCGGGGTTCCAGGGTGCTGAGATGGCTGACGTTTTGCTCCGCTCTCGACGGTCACCGCGCAATGCAAGAACAGGCCAAAAACTGGCCAAAACGGCCCAAAAACGGGCCAAAACTGGCCATTTTTGGCTGCGCGAGCGAGCGGCGAGCGGCGGACAGCGAGCGAAGCGAGAGGCAGCACCGTCCCTGCTATACGAAAGCCCCATCCAGCCCTGTGCCACCCGGGGGGTTCCAGGGTGCTGAGATGGCTGACGTTTTGCTCCGCTCTCGACGGTCACCGCGCAATGCAAGAACAGGCCAAAAACTGGCCAAAACGGCCCAAAAACGGGCCAAAACTGGCCATTTTTGGCTGCACGAGCGAGCGGCGAGCGGCGGACAGCGAGCGAAGCGAGAGGCAGCACCGTCCCTGCTATACGAAAGCCCCATCCAGCCCTGTGCCACCCGGGGGGTTCCAGGGTGCTGAGATGGCTGACGTTTTGCTCCGCTCTCGACGGTCACCGCGCAATGCAAGAACAGGCCAAAAACTGGCCAAAACGGCCCAAAAACGGGCCAAAACTGGCCATTTTTGGCTGCACGAGCGAGCGGCGAGCGGCGGACAGCGAGCGAAGCGAGAGGCAGCACCGTCCCTGCTATACGAAAGCCCCATCCAGCCCTGTGCCACCCGGGGGGTTCCAGGGTGCTGAGATGGCTGACGTTTTGCTCCGCTCTCGACGGTCACCGCGCAATGCAAGAACAGGCCAAAAACTGGCCAAAACGGCCCAAAAACGGGCCAAAACTGGCCATTTTTGGCTGCACGAGCGAGCGGCGAGCGGCGGACAGCGAGCGAAGCGAGAGGCAGCACCGTCCCTGCTATACGAAAGCCCCATCCAGCCCTGTGCCACCCGGGGGGTTCCAGGGTGCTGAGATGGCTGACGTTTTGCTCCGCTCTCGACGGTCACCGCGCAATGCAAGAACAGGCCAAAAACTGGCCAAAACGGCCCAAAAACGGGCCAAAACTGGCCATTTTTGGCTGCACGAGCGAGCGGCGAGCGGCGGACAGCGAGCGAAGCGAGAGGCAGCACCGTCCCTGCTATACGAAAGCCCCATCCAGCCCTGTGCCACCCGGGGGGTTCCAGGGTGCTGAGATGGCTGACGTTTTGCTCCGCTCTCGACGGTCACCGCGCAATGCAAGAACAGGCCAAAAACTGGCCAAAACGGCCCAAAAACGGGCCAAAACTGGCCATTTTTGGCTGCGCGAGCGAGCGGCGAGCGGCGGACAGCGAGCGAAGCGAGAGGCAGCACCGTCCCTGCTATATACGAAAGCCCCATCCAGCCCTGTGCCACCCGGGGGGTTCCAGGGTGCTGAGATGGCTGACGTTTTGCTCCGCTCACGACGGTCACCGCACCACGCAAGAACGGACCATAAACAGGCCAAAACAGCCCAAAAACGGGCCAAAACTGGTCATTTTTGGCTGCGCGAGCGAGCGGCGAGCGGCGAACAGCGAGCGAAGCGTGAGGCAGCACCGTCCCTGCTATACGAAAGCCCCATCCAGCCCTGTGCCACCCGGGGGGTTCCAGGGTGCTGAGATGGCTGACGTTTTGCTCCGCTCACGACGGTCACCGCGCCATGCAAGAACGGACCAAAAACAGGCCAAAACAGCCCAAAAACGGGCCAAAACTGGCCATTTTTGGCTGAGCGAGCGAGCGGTGAGCGGCGAACAGCGAGCGAAGCGAGAGGCAGCACCGTCCCTGCTATACGAAAGCCCCATCCAGCCCTGTGCCACCCGGGGGGTTCCAGGGTGCTGAGATGGCTGACGTTTTGCTCCGCTCACGACGGTCGCCGTGCCACGCAAGAACGGACCAAAAACAGGCCAAAACAGCCCAAAAACGGGCCAAAACTGGCCATTTTAGGTTGCGCGAGCGAGCGGCGAGCGGCGAACAGCGAGCGAAGCGTGAGGCAGCACCGTCCCTGCTATA
>NW_027020714.1:237500-240000 GCF_036884655.1 Musa acuminata AAA Group
GTGCCACCCGGGGGGTTCCAGGGTGCTGAGATGGCTGACATTTTGCTCCGCTCACGACGGTCACCGCGCCACACAAGAACAGCCCAAAAACAGGCCAAAACAGCCCAAAAACGGGCCAAAACTGGCCATTTTTGGCTGCGCGAGCGAGCGGCGAGCGGCGAACAGCGAGCGAAGCGAGAGGCAGCACCGTCCCTGCTATACGAAAGCCCCATCCAGCCCTGTGCCACCCGGGGGGTTCCAGGGTGCTGAGATGGCTGACGTTTTGCTCCGCTCACGACGGTCACCGCACCACGCAAGAACAGGCCAAAAACTGGCCAAAACAGCCCAAAAACGGGCCAAAACTGGCCATTTTTGGCTGCGCGAGCGAGCGGCGAGCGGCGAACAGCGAGCGAAGCGAGAGGCAGCACCGTCCCTGCTATACGAAAGCCCCATCCAGCCCTGTGCCACCCGGGGGGTTCCAGGGTGCTGAGATGGCTGACGTTTTGCTCCGCTCTCGACGGTCACCGCGCAATGCAAGAACAGGCCAAAAACTGGCCAAAACGGCCCAAAAACGGGCCAAAACTGGCCATTTTTGGCTGCGCGAGCGGCGAGCGGCGGACAGCGAGCGAAGCGAGAGGCAGCACCGTCCCTGCTATACGAAAGCCCCATCCAGCCCTGTGCCACCCGGGGGGTTCCAGGGTGCTGAGATGGCTGACGTTTTGCTCCGCTCTCGACGGTCACCGCGCAATGCAAGAACAGGCCAAAAACTGGCCAAAACGGCCCAAAAACGGGCCAAAACTGGCCATTTTTGGCTGCGCGAGCGAGCGGCGAGCGGCGGACAGCGAGCGAAGCGAGAGGCAGCACCGTCCCTGCTATACGAAAGCCCCATCCAGCCCTGTGCCACCCGGGGGGTTCCAGGGTGCTGAGATGGCTGACGTTTTGCTCCGCTCTCGACGGTCACCGCGCAATGCAAGAACAGGCCAAAAACTGGCCAAAACGGCCCAAAAACGGGCCAAAACTGGCCATTTTTGGCTGCACGAGCGAGCGGCGAGCGGCGGACAGCGAGCGAAGCGAGAGGCAGCACCGTCCCTGCTATACGAAAGCCCCATCCAGCCCTGTGCCACCCGGGGGGTTCCAGGGTGCTGAGATGGCTGACGTTTTGCTCCGCTCTCGACGGTCACCGCGCAATGCAAGAACAGGCCAAAAACTGGCCAAAACGGCCCAAAAACGGGCCAAAACTGGCCATTTTTGGCTGCACGAGCGAGCGGCGAGCGGCGGACAGCGAGCGAAGCGAGAGGCAGCACCGTCCCTGCTATACGAAAGCCCCATCCAGCCCTGTGCCACCCGGGGGGTTCCAGGGTGCTGAGATGGCTGACGTTTTGCTCCGCTCTCGACGGTCACCGCGCAATGCAAGAACAGGCCAAAAACTGGCCAAAACGGCCCAAAAACGGGCCAAAACTGGCCATTTTTGGCTGCACGAGCGAGCGGCGAGCGGCGGACAGCGAGCGAAGCGAGAGGCAGCACCGTCCCTGCTATACGAAAGCCCCATCCAGCCCTGTGCCACCCGGGGGGTTCCAGGGTGCTGAGATGGCTGACGTTTTGCTCCGCTCTCGACGGTCACCGCGCAATGCAAGAACAGGCCAAAAACTGGCCAAAACGGCCCAAAAACGGGCCAAAACTGGCCATTTTTGGCTGCACGAGCGAGCGGCGAGCGGCGGACAGCGAGCGAAGCGAGAGGCAGCACCGTCCCTGCTATACGAAAGCCCCATCCAGCCCTGTGCCACCCGGGGGGTTCCAGGGTGCTGAGATGGCTGACGTTTTGCTCCGCTCTCGACGGTCACCGCGCAATGCAAGAACAGGCCAAAAACTGGCCAAAACGGCCCAAAAACGGGCCAAAACTGGCCATTTTTGGCTGCGCGAGCGAGCGGCGAGCGGCGGACAGCGAGCGAAGCGAGAGGCAGCACCGTCCCTGCTATATACGAAAGCCCCATCCAGCCCTGTGCCACCCGGGGGGTTCCAGGGTGCTGAGATGGCTGACGTTTTGCTCCGCTCACGACGGTCACCGCACCACGCAAGAACGGACCATAAACAGGCCAAAACAGCCCAAAAACGGGCCAAAACTGGTCATTTTTGGCTGCGCGAGCGAGCGGCGAGCGGCGAACAGCGAGCGAAGCGTGAGGCAGCACCGTCCCTGCTATACGAAAGCCCCATCCAGCCCTGTGCCACCCGGGGGGTTCCAGGGTGCTGAGATGGCTGACGTTTTGCTCCGCTCACGACGGTCACCGCGCCATGCAAGAACGGACCAAAAACAGGCCAAAACAGCCCAAAAACGGGCCAAAACTGGCCATTTTTGGCTGAGCGAGCGAGCGGTGAGCGGCGAACAGCGAGCGAAGCGAGAGGCAGCACCGTCCCTGCTATACGAAAGCCCCATCCAGCCCTGTGCCACCCGGGGGGTTCCAGGGTGCTGAGATGGCTGACGTTTTGCTCCGCTCACGACGGTCGCCGTGCCACGCAAGAACGG
>NW_027020714.1:260000-262500 GCF_036884655.1 Musa acuminata AAA Group
CCAAAAACGGGCCAAAACTGGCCATTTTTTGCTGCGCGAGCGAGCGGAGAGCGGCGAACAGCGAGCGAAGCGCGAGGCAGCACCGTCCCTGCTATACGAAAGCCCCATCCAGCCCTGTGCCACCCGGGGGGTTCCAGGGTGCTGAGATGGCTGACATTTTGCTCCGCTCACGACGGTCACCGCGCCACACAAGAACAGCCCAAAAACAGGCCAAAACAGCCCAAAAACGGGCCAAAACTGGCCATTTTTGGCTGCGCGAGCGAGCGGCGAGCGGCGAACAGCGAGCGAAGCGAGAGGCAGCACCGTCCCTGCTATACGAAAGCCCCATCCAGCCCTGTGCCACCCGGGGGGTTCCAGGGTGCTGAGATGGCTGACGTTTTGCTCCGCTCACGACGGTCACCGCACCACGCAAGAACAGGCCAAAAACTGGCCAAAACAGCCCAAAAACGGGCCAAAACTGGCCATTTTTGGCTGCGCGAGCGAGCGGCGAGCGGCGAACAGCGAGCGAAGCGAGAGGCAGCACCGTCCCTGCTATACGAAAGCCCCATCCAGCCCTGTGCCACCCGGGGGGTTCCAGGGTGCTGAGATGGCTGACGTTTTGCTCCGCTCTCGACGGTCACCGCGCAATGCAAGAACAGGCCAAAAACTGGCCAAAACGGCCCAAAAACGGGCCAAAACTGGCCATTTTTGGCTGCGCGAGCGGCGAGCGGCGGACAGCGAGCGAAGCGAGAGGCAGCACCGTCCCTGCTATACGAAAGCCCCATCCAGCCCTGTGCCACCCGGGGGGTTCCAGGGTGCTGAGATGGCTGACGTTTTGCTCCGCTCTCGACGGTCACCGCGCAATGCAAGAACAGGCCAAAAACTGGCCAAAACGGCCCAAAAACGGGCCAAAACTGGCCATTTTTGGCTGCGCGAGCGAGCGGCGAGCGGCGGACAGCGAGCGAAGCGAGAGGCAGCACCGTCCCTGCTATACGAAAGCCCCATCCAGCCCTGTGCCACCCGGGGGGTTCCAGGGTGCTGAGATGGCTGACGTTTTGCTCCGCTCTCGACGGTCACCGCGCAATGCAAGAACAGGCCAAAAACTGGCCAAAACGGCCCAAAAACGGGCCAAAACTGGCCATTTTTGGCTGCACGAGCGAGCGGCGAGCGGCGGACAGCGAGCGAAGCGAGAGGCAGCACCGTCCCTGCTATACGAAAGCCCCATCCAGCCCTGTGCCACCCGGGGGGTTCCAGGGTGCTGAGATGGCTGACGTTTTGCTCCGCTCTCGACGGTCACCGCGCAATGCAAGAACAGGCCAAAAACTGGCCAAAACGGCCCAAAAACGGGCCAAAACTGGCCATTTTTGGCTGCACGAGCGAGCGGCGAGCGGCGGACAGCGAGCGAAGCGAGAGGCAGCACCGTCCCTGCTATACGAAAGCCCCATCCAGCCCTGTGCCACCCGGGGGGTTCCAGGGTGCTGAGATGGCTGACGTTTTGCTCCGCTCTCGACGGTCACCGCGCAATGCAAGAACAGGCCAAAAACTGGCCAAAACGGCCCAAAAACGGGCCAAAACTGGCCATTTTTGGCTGCACGAGCGAGCGGCGAGCGGCGGACAGCGAGCGAAGCGAGAGGCAGCACCGTCCCTGCTATACGAAAGCCCCATCCAGCCCTGTGCCACCCGGGGGGTTCCAGGGTGCTGAGATGGCTGACGTTTTGCTCCGCTCTCGACGGTCACCGCGCAATGCAAGAACAGGCCAAAAACTGGCCAAAACGGCCCAAAAACGGGCCAAAACTGGCCATTTTTGGCTGCACGAGCGAGCGGCGAGCGGCGGACAGCGAGCGAAGCGAGAGGCAGCACCGTCCCTGCTATACGAAAGCCCCATCCAGCCCTGTGCCACCCGGGGGGTTCCAGGGTGCTGAGATGGCTGACGTTTTGCTCCGCTCTCGACGGTCACCGCGCAATGCAAGAACAGGCCAAAAACTGGCCAAAACGGCCCAAAAACGGGCCAAAACTGGCCATTTTTGGCTGCGCGAGCGAGCGGCGAGCGGCGGACAGCGAGCGAAGCGAGAGGCAGCACCGTCCCTGCTATATACGAAAGCCCCATCCAGCCCTGTGCCACCCGGGGGGTTCCAGGGTGCTGAGATGGCTGACGTTTTGCTCCGCTCACGACGGTCACCGCACCACGCAAGAACGGACCATAAACAGGCCAAAACAGCCCAAAAACGGGCCAAAACTGGTCATTTTTGGCTGCGCGAGCGAGCGGCGAGCGGCGAACAGCGAGCGAAGCGTGAGGCAGCACCGTCCCTGCTATACGAAAGCCCCATCCAGCCCTGTGCCACCCGGGGGGTTCCAGGGTGCTGAGATGGCTGACGTTTTGCTCCGCTCACGACGGTCACCGCGCCATGCAAGAACGGACCAAAAACAGGCCAAAACAGCCCAAAAACGGGCCAAAACTGGCCATTTTTGGCTGAGCGAGCGAGCGGTGAGCGGCGAACAGCGAGCGAAGCGAGAGGCAGCA
>NW_027020714.1:280000-282500 GCF_036884655.1 Musa acuminata AAA Group
TTAGATTGTCCACTCGGGGAACATAAACCCTATTCCCTTTTGTGTAAACAAGTCCCTCCTGGACCCAAAATCGTCGTGCTTTGCCTTCTTTGATGAGCTGCATCAGGATAACTGCCTGGGGATCACTATACAGTCCATCTCTGATTCGGGAAAGGAAGGTTGAGTGTAACTGACTTGCTTGGCCTCTGCCCTCCAGTTGTGCAGCATTCACGCACTCCACCTTCCGACTCAGCGCATCGGCCACGACATTCGCCTTCCCGGGCTTATATTCCATTGCCATATCAAATTCAGCCAGGAAGTCCTGCCACCGTGCTTGCTTTGGGGAGAGCTTCTTCTGAGTTTGGAAATAACTCAAGGCGATGTTGTCTGTCCTCAGCACAAATCGCGACCCAAGGAGGTAGTGTCGCCAAACTCGTAGGCAGTGGATCACCGCTGTCATCTCCTTCTCATGCACTGGATACCGCCTCTCGGTCTCGTTGAGTTTACGGCTCTCGTAGGCCACCGGATGACCTTCTTGCATGAGTACTCCACCAATAGCAAAGTCCGAAGCATCTGTATGGACTTCAAAGGGCTCTCCATAGTTTGGCAATTTGAGCACTGGTTCTTCCAGAACAGCAGCCTTCAGATCTTGGAATGCTATCTCACATTTGTCAGACCACTTCCAAGGCTGCTCCTTCTTCAGCAACTCCGTCAGTGGGGTTGCCCGCTTCGAATATCCAGCAATGAAGCGTCGGTAGTAGTTGACGAAACCAAGGAAGGATCTCAACTCTGGCACCTTCTTTGGAGTTCGCCATTCCGCAACTGCTTGCACCTTCGACTTGTCCATCCGGATGGAGCCATCACCGATTCGGTGCCCCAAGAACAGGATCTCAGTCTGAGCAAAGTAGCATTTCTCCCTTTTTACGAACAAAGTGTTCTCCCTGAGAACCTTGAAAATCGTCCGAAGGTGCTTGACGTGCTCCTCGAGCGTTTGGCTGTAAACGACGATGTCGTCCAAGTAGACGACCACGAACTTATCCAAATACTCCTTGAATAGCTGGTTCATGAGAGTACAGAATGTTGCCGGAGCGTTGGTTAAGCCGAAAGGCATCACCAAGAACTCAAACGCTCCATATCTGGTCACACATGTAGTCTTTGCTTCGTCGCCTTCAGCAATGCGCACCTGCCAATACCCCGACCGAAGGTCGAGTTTTGAGAAATACTTCGCCTTGCCCAATTGGTCGAACAAGTCCGCGATGAGCGGGATGGGATACTTGTTCTTCACTGTTACTTTGTTGAGGGCTCGGTAGTCGACGCATAATCGGAGGCTCCCATCTTGTTTCTTCTGAAAGAGAACTGGAGCTCCGAAAGGTGCTTTTGAGCTGCGGATGAGACCACCGCTTAGCAGTTCACCTAACTGCTTTCTGAGTTCTGCCAACTCTGGCGGGGCCATGCGATAGGGTGGTCTCGCTGGAGGCTTCACTCCTGGCTCCAGCTCAATACTGTGATCCACGCCTCTGCGTGGCGGAAGAGTCTTCGGCAACTCAGGTGGCATAACGTCTTTGAACTCCTTCAGGACGTTGGCCACCACAGCAGGTTCTTGAATGGCTTCTTCATTGAGTGGCTCTAGCTTCATAGCAGCCACGAATGTTAGTTCGCCCTTTCGCACCCCTTTCTTCAATTGTAATGCCGAAATATGTTGGGGCTCCTTGGTTCCTCTCCGAGAGACGGGCACCACACAGGGGTCATCGCCTCCCATCATACATAGGGAATTCAAGAATGGCATCGGCACCAACTTCGCCGCGTGCATAAACTCCATTCCAAGGATCACTTGGAAGTCGTCTAGTGGCACGGCCATCATGTTGGTGGTTCCGCTCCAAGTCCCGATTCTGATGGGAACTCCCTTCGCCAATCCGGAGATTCGCCTGGCCTCCGAGTTCACTGCTTTCATTCGGCTTGGGCTCTTCTCCAATGTCAACCCAAGTCGCTGTGCTTCACGATCGGCTATGAAGTTGTGGGTAGCGCCCGTGTCCACCATTGCACGGGTCGTTTGGCCATTCAGCTTGATGTCCACATACATCAGTTCACTACTTCCTGCTTTTTGTGCCTTCGTCTTCATGTTCTCCCCCACTTGACCCCGCATAGCGTTCAACAAACGCATTGCTCCCATTCGGGGTCCTTGCGACTCTTCATCGTCGCTGCTGGATTCAGAACTGCTTGAGCTAAGGGCAACGGTTTTGCCCTTGTCCGATCGGGGAGGGTGGATGGAAGCTGTCAACGCGTTGAGTGCCTGCTTCTGTGGGCACTCCCTTACCATGTGCGGTCCTCCGCACAAGAAGCATCCTCCAGGTTTTGAGGCCTTGCCTTTTGGGTTCGGCCCTTTGTGGGAGCTCTTCTTCTTCTGTTCGCCCCCGAGCTCCTTCCCTCGAGAATGTTTTTGAGGGCGATTGCTTGAAGATTGTTTCCTTCTCGCTGGGTCTTCAGAGGAAACGAAGTCGGTGAGCCTTTCTGCAGCTGCAAT
>NW_027020714.1:290000-297500 GCF_036884655.1 Musa acuminata AAA Group
GCAGCACCGTCCCTGCTATACGAAAGCCCCATCCAGCCCTGTGCCACCCGGGGGGTTCCAGGGTGCTGAGATGGCTGACGTTTTGCTCCGCTCTCGACGGTCACCGCGCAATGCAAGAACAGGCCAAAAACTGGCCAAAACGGCCCAAAAACGGGCCAAAACTGGCCATTTTTGGCTGCACGAGCGAGCGGCGAGCGGCGGACAGCGAGCGAAGCGAGAGGCAGCACCGTCCCTGCTATACGAAAGCCCCATCCAGCCCTGTGCCACCCGGGGGGTTCCAGGGTGCTGAGATGGCTGACGTTTTGCTCCGCTCTCGACGGTCACCGCGCAATGCAAGAACAGGCCAAAAACTGGCCAAAACGGCCCAAAAACGGGCCAAAACTGGCCATTTTTGGCTGCACGAGCGAGCGGCGAGCGGCGGACAGCGAGCGAAGCGAGAGGCAGCACCGTCCCTGCTATACGAAAGCCCCATCCAGCCCTGTGCCACCCGGGGGGTTCCAGGGTGCTGAGATGGCTGACGTTTTGCTCCGCTCTCGACGGTCACCGCGCAATGCAAGAACAGGCCAAAAACTGGCCAAAACGGCCCAAAAACGGGCCAAAACTGGCCATTTTTGGCTGCACGAGCGAGCGGCGAGCGGCGGACAGCGAGCGAAGCGAGAGGCAGCACCGTCCCTGCTATACGAAAGCCCCATCCAGCCCTGTGCCACCCGGGGGGTTCCAGGGTGCTGAGATGGCTGACGTTTTGCTCCGCTCTCGACGGTCACCGCGCAATGCAAGAACAGGCCAAAAACTGGCCAAAACGGCCCAAAAACGGGCCAAAACTGGCCATTTTTGGCTGCACGAGCGAGCGGCGAGCGGCGGACAGCGAGCGAAGCGAGAGGCAGCACCGTCCCTGCTATACGAAAGCCCCATCCAGCCCTGTGCCACCCGGGGGGTTCCAGGGTGCTGAGATGGCTGACGTTTTGCTCCGCTCTCGACGGTCACCGCGCAATGCAAGAACAGGCCAAAAACTGGCCAAAACGGCCCAAAAACGGGCCAAAACTGGCCATTTTTGGCTGCGCGAGCGAGCGGCGAGCGGCGGACAGCGAGCGAAGCGAGAGGCAGCACCGTCCCTGCTATATACGAAAGCCCCATCCAGCCCTGTGCCACCCGGGGGGTTCCAGGGTGCTGAGATGGCTGACGTTTTGCTCCGCTCACGACGGTCACCGCACCACGCAAGAACGGACCATAAACAGGCCAAAACAGCCCAAAAACGGGCCAAAACTGGTCATTTTTGGCTGCGCGAGCGAGCGGCGAGCGGCGAACAGCGAGCGAAGCGTGAGGCAGCACCGTCCCTGCTATACGAAAGCCCCATCCAGCCCTGTGCCACCCGGGGGGTTCCAGGGTGCTGAGATGGCTGACGTTTTGCTCCGCTCACGACGGTCACCGCGCCATGCAAGAACGGACCAAAAACAGGCCAAAACAGCCCAAAAACGGGCCAAAACTGGCCATTTTTGGCTGAGCGAGCGAGCGGTGAGCGGCGAACAGCGAGCGAAGCGAGAGGCAGCACCGTCCCTGCTATACGAAAGCCCCATCCAGCCCTGTGCCACCCTGTCACGAACGGTCGTCGCGCACCCGCAACAACTTCGTTCAACGAACCGTTCGTCGCTCACACCCGCATGTACAGCTGCTTAACAGCATGTTTTCCCATGGTTTTGGGTCATTTTGCTTGTAAATATGTAAGTTCGAACAAGCTGCAGCGTTGCAAAGCGATCGCTCACCGAACCGAGCAAAACAGCCCCAAAACAGCCCAAAACGGCTTCGTTTTCGCGTGCCGCGGGAGGTGAGCGGAGTGCTGCCTCCGCTCACCAAAATGTCAGCCATCTCAGCACCCAGGAACCCCCCGGGTGGCACATGGCTGGATGGGGCTTCGGTTATATACCGGGCGTTGAACACTCTTTCGCAAGTTCGTACGTGACCTTTACGGGAACTTGGTGTTGCGTCCGGGACCAGGTGAGCGGCTGTTTGTGGGCTTGCAGCTGTTCGTTCATCCTTGAAAGCCTTGTTTTTCCCCCTCTCCCTCTTTTCTCTTGTGCACACAAGGTGTTCGACGAATTGCTTGTAAAGCTTTCCTTTTCGCGAGACTTCGGGACGTGTCCGTTGCTCGTTCTTTCGATCTAACTCTCTTTCTCTTTTACAGGTCCTTCGGGACCTGCGAGAGGTTACAAAGTGGGCTGATCCTTGCGGAGCAAGATCGCAAGGGCGAAGCGCGACTTAGGCAAGGCAAAGCTAAGTTCGCGTCTTTGCCGCACGGGTGACTCGCGACTTAGGCAACGCAAGCTAAGTTCGCGTCTTTGGCCGCAAGGGTGCCGCACGCCTTAGGCACTTCCAGCTAAGGTCGTGACATTGTGGTATCAGAGCCGGCAAGCTCTTCGATCGAACAGCGAACGAACTTCGCAACTTCGCCATGGCAAAGCATCGTGGCGAATCAAGCAAGACGGGGCAGGCCGGACCCTTGCCCCAAGCAGCCGCAGGTGGGCTGCATGTGCACACTCGCTCTCATGCTGTTGGAGCCGCTCATGAGGATCGCGGCAGCGAACAGGATGAGCGAGAAGTTGGCAACTCTCCGCGAGCGGAGGAAGCGCAATCTGGTGCGCTAACTGGGAAAAAGAGTCATAAGGAGAGACTCACGACGGCGGAAACCCGCCTGGATGTTCTTGAAGCGAGCATGGAGGAACTCTACCATGGCCAACAAAGACTTGTTGGGGTAGAGAGCTCGCAAGAGGAAGCGGAGTCCAGGATCGACAAGGTCGAGGCCCTAGTCGACCGACTGTCCGATGACACCAAGGACTCCGTGCAGCACTTACAAGATGTTGTGGCGGAACTCACGGCGAAGGTGGCTATGCTCACAAGAACGCTAAATGCGGGAGGAGGCAACACCCGCGTTGCACCGCCACAAAACTTGAGGGCACCTGAGCCCCATGGATACGGAGGGGCCAGAGATGCCAAGGAGCTCGAGAACTTTCTGTTCGACATGGAACAATACTTCCGAGCTACGAGACCCGATTCTGAAGATACCAAAGTTTCAATAGCAACAATGTATCTGAACGGAGATGCGAAACTTTGGTGGCGAACTCGTTGGGAGGAAATCCAACAAGGTCGGTGTCGAGTCGACACATGGGAAGACTTGAAGCGGGAGTTGAGAACTCAGTTCCTACCGGAGAACACAGAGTTCGTCGCAAGAAGGAAGTTGAGACAACTCCGCCAAAGTACCACCATCCGAGACTATGTAAAGCAGTTTTCTGCACTGATGCTGGACATACAGGACATGTCCGAGAAGGACAAGTTGTTCAGTTTCCTTGATGGTCTGAAACCATGGGCTCAGCAAGAGCTGAATCGAAGGAATGTTACCGACGTGGTCGGGGCAATTGCAGCTGCAGAAAGGCTCACCGACTTCGTTTCCTCTGAAGACCCAGCGAGAAGGAAACAATCTTCAAGCAATCGCCCTCAAAAACATTCTCGAGGGAAGGAGCTCGGGGGCGAACAGAAGAAGAAGAGCTCCCACAAAGGGCCGAACCCAAAAGGCAAGGCCTCAAAACCTGGAGGATGCTTCTTGTGCGGAGGACCGCACATGGTAAGGGAGTGCCCACAGAAGCAGGCACTCAACGCGTTGACAGCTTCCATCCACCCTCCCCGATCGGACAAGGGCAAAACCGTTGCCCTTAGCTCAAGCAGTTCTGAATCCAGCAGCGACGATGAAGAGTCGCAAGGACCCCGAATGGGAGCAATGCGTTTGTTGAACGCTATGCGGGGTCAAGTGGGGGAGAACATGAAGACGAAGGCACAAAAAGCAGGAAGTAGTGAACTGATGTATGTGGACATCAAGCTGAATGGCCAAACGACCCGTGCAATGGTGGACACGGGCGCTACCCACAACTTCATAGCCGATCGTGAAGCACAGCGACTTGGGTTGACATTGGAGAAGAGCCCAAGCCGAATGAAAGCAGTGAACTCGGAGGCCAGGCGAATCTCCGGATTGGCGAAGGGAGTTCCCATCAGAATCGGGACTTGGAGCGGAACCACCAACATGATGGCCGTGCCACTAGACGACTTCCAAGTGATCCTTGGAATGGAGTTTATGCACGCGGCGAAGTTGGTGCCGATGCCATTCTTGAATTCCCTATGTATGATGGGAGGCGATGACCCCTGTGTGGTGCCCGTCTCTCGGAGAGGAACCAAGGAGCCCCAACATATTTCGGCATTACAATTGAAGAAAGGGGTGCGAAAGGGCGAACTAACATTCGTGGCTGCTATGAAGCTAGAGCCACTCAATGAAGAAGCCATTCAAGAACCTGCTGTGGTGGCCAACGTCCTGAAGGAGTTCAAAGACGTTATGCCACCTGAGTTGCCGAAGACTCTTCCGCCACGCAGAGGCGTGGATCACAGTATTGAGCTGGAGCCAGGAGTGAAGCCTCCAGCGAGACCACCCTATCGCATGGCCCCGCCAGAGTTGGCAGAACTCAGAAAGCAGTTAGGTGAACTGCTAAGCGGTGGTCTCATCCGCAGCTCAAAAGCACCTTTCGGAGCTCCAGTTCTCTTTCAGAAGAAACAAGATGGGAGCCTCCGATTATGCGTCGACTACCGAGCCCTCAACAAAGTAACAGTGAAGAACAAGTATCCCATCCCGCTCATCGCGGACTTGTTCGACCAATTGGGCAAGGCGAAGTATTTCTCAAAACTCGACCTTCGGTCGGGGTATTGGCAGGTGCGCATTGCTGAAGGCGACGAAGCAAAGACTACATGTGTGACCAGATATGGAGCGTTTGAGTTCTTGGTGATGCCTTTCGGCTTAACCAACGCTCCGGCAACATTCTGTACTCTCATGAACCAGCTATTCAAGGAGTATTTGGATAAGTTCGTGGTCGTCTACTTGGACGACATCGTCGTTTACAGCCAAACGCTCGAGGAGCACGTCAAGCACCTTCGGACGATTTTCAAGGTTCTCAGGGAGAACACTTTGTTCGTAAAAAGGGAGAAATGCTACTTTGCTCAGACTGAGATCCTGTTCTTGGGGCACCGAATCGGTGATGGCTCCATCCGGATGGACAAGTCGAAGGTGCAAGCAGTTGCGGAATGGCGAACTCCAAAGAAGGTGCCAGAGTTGAGATCCTTCCTTGGTTTCGTCAACTACTACCGACGCTTCATTGCTGGATATTCGAAGCGGGCAACCCCACTGACGGAGTTGCTGAAGAAGGAGCAGCCTTGGAAGTGGTCTGACAAATGTGAGATAGCATTCCAAGATCTGAAGGCTGCTGTTCTGGAAGAACCAGTGCTCAAATTGCCAAACTATGGAGAGCCCTTTGAAGTCCATACAGATGCTTCGGACTTTGCTATTGGTGGAGTACTCATGCAAGAAGGTCATCCGGTGGCCTACGAGAGCCGTAAACTCAACGAGACCGAGAGGCGGTATCCAGTGCATGAGAAGGAGATGACAGCGGTGATCCACTGCCTACGAGTTTGGCGACACTACCTCCTTGGGTCGCGATTTGTGCTGAGGACAGACAACATCGCCTTGAGTTATTTCCAAACTCAGAAGAAGCTCTCCCCAAAGCAAGCACGGTGGCAGGACTTCCTGGCTGAATTTGATATGGCAATGGAATATAAGCCCGGGAAGGCGAATGTCGTGGCCGATGCGCTGAGTCGGAAGGTGGAGTGCGTGAATGCTGCACAACTGGAGGGCAGAGGCCAAGCAAGTCAGTTACACTCAACCTTCCTTTCCCGAATCAGAGATGGACTGTATAGTGATCCCCAGGCAGTTATCCTGATGCAGCTCATCAAAGAAGGCAAAGCACGACGATTTTGGGTCCAGGAGGGACTTGTTTACACAAAAGGGAATAGGGTTTATGTTCCCCGAGTGGACAATCTAAGGCGTGAACTCTTGAAAGAGTGTCACGATTCCCTTTGGGCTGGACACCCCGGCATTCACAGAACGTTGGCTCTCGTGGAGAGGGCCTTCTACTGGCCAAAAATGGGGATTGATGTGGAGGAGTATGTTCGAACATGCCTTACTTGCCAACAAGACAAGGTGGAGCAGCGGAAGCCGGTGGGACTTTTGGAGCCGTTGCCCGTACCAGAAAGGCCTTGGGAGAGCATTTCCTTAGACTTCATATCAAGCTTGCCACCTGTAGGGGGACTTGGATCGATACTTGTGGTGGTCGATCGGTTTTCAAAGTATGCAACTTTCATTGCTGCTCCCCTACACTGTTCAGCTGAAGAGGCGGCCAGACTGATGATGAAGGGTGTAGTGAAGTATTGGGGAGTCCCACACAATATCATTAGTGATCGAGACGCTCGGTTTCTGGGACGGTTCTGGACCGAGCTATTCAAATTGTTGGGATCAAAGTTATACTTCTCTACAAGCCTCCACCCCCAGACGGATGGTCAGACTGAAAGAATAAATTCGCTCTTAGAGCAGTATCTCCGGCACTATGTGAGTGCCAATCAACGAGATTGGGTGAAGCTGTTGGACATCGCCCAATTCTCCTACAACTTGCAGCGGAGCTCTGCATCCAACAAGAGCCCCTTCGAAATTATCACAGGACAACAACCGTCGACTCCGCACACTATGGCTATTGGGTATACTGGGAGTAGTCCATCAGCCTACCATTTCGCAAAGGAGTGGCATCGGAATGCCGATATTGCGCGGGCTTACTTGGAGAAGGCGGCAAAACGGATGAAGAAGTGGGCAGACTTGGGAAGGCGACCACAGGAGTTCAAAGTTGGCGATTTGGTGTTGGTAAAGCTCCAACCAGCATCACTCCAATTCTTCAGGAAAAGAGTCCACAAAGGATTGGTGCGTAAGTATGAAGGGCCCTTCCCAATTATCAGCAGGGTAGGCAATGTTTCTTACAAGTTGCAGCTGCCGGCGTGGTTCAAAATTCACAACGTTCTTCACGCCAGCAACCTAAAGGCCTACCATTCAGATCCGCAAGATGCTTCTCGAAGTGTTCCAACTCGGCTACCTCCCATCACAGCCTCCTACGAGAAGCGAGTGGAAACCATTTTGGCGGATCGCAAGATAAAGCTACCCAACGGAGCGGAGCAAACAGAGTACTTGGTGAAGTGGCGAAAGCTTCCCCGAACTGAAGCCAGTTGGGAGTCTGAAGACGCCCTGCGACATGAAGAAGACGTCATCAACAACTACCAACAAGCGTCGACGAGGGCGTCGACAGTTTAAGTGGGGGAGAATGTCACGAACGGTCGTCGCGCACCCGCAACAACTTCGTTCAACGAACCGTTCGTCGCTCACACCCGCATGTACAGCTGCTTAACAGCATGTTTTCCCATGGTTTTGGGTCATTTTGCTTGTAAATATGTAAGTTCGAACAAGCTGCAGCGTTGCAAAGCGATCGCTCACCGAACCGAGCAAAACAGCCCCAAAACAGCCCAAAACGGCTTCGTTTTCGCGTGCCGCGGGAGGTGAGCGGAGTGCTGCCTCCGCTCACCAAAATGTCAGCCATC
>NW_027020714.1:317500-321856 GCF_036884655.1 Musa acuminata AAA Group
GCGAGCGAAGCGAGAGGCAGCACCGTCCCTGCTATACGAAAGCCCCATCCAGCCCTGTGCCACCCGGGGGGTTCCAGGGTGCTGAGATGGCTGACGTTTTGCTCCGCTCTCGACGGTCACCGCGCAACGCAAGAACAGGCCAAAAACTGGCCAAAACGGCCCAAAAACGGGCCAAAACTGGCCATTTTTGGCTGCGCGAGCGAGCGGCGAGCGGCGGACAGCGAGCGAAGCGAGAGGCAGCACCGTCCCTGCTATACGAAAGCCCCATCCAGCCCTGTGCCACCCGGGGGGTTCCAGGGTGCTGAGATGGCTGACATTTTGCTCCGCTCACGACGGTCGCCGCGGCACACAAGAACAGCCCAAAAACAGGCCAAAACAGCCCAAAAACGGGCCAAAACTGGCCATTTTTGGCTGCGCGAGCGAGCAGCGAGCGGCGGACAGCGAGCGAAGCGAGAGGCAGCACCGTCCCTGCTATACGAAAGCCCCATCCAGCCCTGTGCCACCCGGGGGGTTCCAGGGTGCTGAGATGGCTGACGTTTTGCTCCGCTCACGACGGTCGCCGCGGCACGCAAGAACAGGCCAAAAACTGGCCAAAACAGCCCAAAAACGGGCCAAAACTGGCCATTTTTTGCTGCGCGAGCGAGCGGAGAGCGGCGAACAGCGAGCGAAGCGCGAGGCAGCACCGTCCCTGCTATACGAAAGCCCCATCCAGCCCTGTGCCACCCGGGGGGTTCCAGGGTGCTGAGATGGCTGACATTTTGCTCCGCTCACAGACGGTCACCGCGCCACACAAGAACAGCCCAAAAACAGGCCAAAACAGCCCAAAAACGGGCCAAAACTGGCCATTTTTGGCTGCGCGAGCGAGCGGCGAGCGGCGAACAGCGAGCGAAGCGAGAGGCAGCACCGTCCCTGCTATACGAAAGCCCCATCCAGCCCTGTGCCACCCGGGGGGTTCCAGGGTGCTGAGATGGCTGACGTTTTGCTCCGCTCACGACGGTCACCGCACCACGCAAGAACAGGCCAAAAACTGGCCAAAACAGCCCAAAAACGGGCCAAAACTGGCCATTTTTGGCTGCGCGAGCGAGCGGCGAGCGGCGAACAGCGAGCGAAGCGAGAGGCAGCACCGTCCCTGCTATACGAAAGCCCCATCCAGCCCTGTGCCACCCGGGGGGTTCCAGGGTGCTGAGATGGCTGACGTTTTGCTCCGCTCTCGACGGTCACCGCGCAATGCAAGAACAGGCCAAAAACTGGCCAAAACGGCCCAAAAACGGGCCAAAACTGGCCATTTTTGGCTGCGCGAGCGGCGAGCGGCGGACAGCGAGCGAAGCGAGAGGCAGCACCGTCCCTGCTATACGAAAGCCCCATCCAGCCCTGTGCCACCCGGGGGGTTCCAGGGTGCTGAGATGGCTGACGTTTTGCTCCGCTCTCGACGGTCACCGCGCAATGCAAGAACAGGCCAAAAACTGGCCAAAACGGCCCAAAAACGGGCCAAAACTGGCCATTTTTGGCTGCGCGAGCGAGCGGCGAGCGGCGGACAGCGAGCGAAGCGAGAGGCAGCACCGTCCCTGCTATACGAAAGCCCCATCCAGCCCTGTGCCACCCGGGGGGTTCCAGGGTGCTGAGATGGCTGACGTTTTGCTCCGCTCTCGACGGTCACCGCGCAATGCAAGAACAGGCCAAAAACTGGCCAAAACGGCCCAAAAACGGGCCAAAACTGGCCATTTTTGGCTGCACGAGCGAGCGGCGAGCGGCGGACAGCGAGCGAAGCGAGAGGCAGCACCGTCCCTGCTATACGAAAGCCCCATCCAGCCCTGTGCCACCCGGGGGGTTCCAGGGTGCTGAGATGGCTGACGTTTTGCTCCGCTCTCGACGGTCACCGCGCAATGCAAGAACAGGCCAAAAACTGGCCAAAACGGCCCAAAAACGGGCCAAAACTGGCCATTTTTGGCTGCACGAGCGAGCGGCGAGCGGCGGACAGCGAGCGAAGCGAGAGGCAGCACCGTCCCTGCTATACGAAAGCCCCATCCAGCCCTGTGCCACCCGGGGGGTTCCAGGGTGCTGAGATGGCTGACGTTTTGCTCCGCTCTCGACGGTCACCGCGCAATGCAAGAACAGGCCAAAAACTGGCCAAAACGGCCCAAAAACGGGCCAAAACTGGCCATTTTTGGCTGCACGAGCGAGCGGCGAGCGGCGGACAGCGAGCGAAGCGAGAGGCAGCACCGTCCCTGCTATACGAAAGCCCCATCCAGCCCTGTGCCACCCGGGGGGTTCCAGGGTGCTGAGATGGCTGACGTTTTGCTCCGCTCTCGACGGTCACCGCGCAATGCAAGAACAGGCCAAAAACTGGCCAAAACGGCCCAAAAACGGGCCAAAACTGGCCATTTTTGGCTGCACGAGCGAGCGGCGAGCGGCGGACAGCGAGCGAAGCGAGAGGCAGCACCGTCCCTGCTATACGAAAGCCCCATCCAGCCCTGTGCCACCCGGGGGGTTCCAGGGTGCTGAGATGGCTGACGTTTTGCTCCGCTCTCGACGGTCACCGCGCAATGCAAGAACAGGCCAAAAACTGGCCAAAACGGCCCAAAAACGGGCCAAAACTGGCCATTTTTGGCTGCGCGAGCGAGCGGCGAGCGGCGGACAGCGAGCGAAGCGAGAGGCAGCACCGTCCCTGCTATATACGAAAGCCCCATCCAGCCCTGTGCCACCCGGGGGGTTCCAGGGTGCTGAGATGGCTGACGTTTTGCTCCGCTCACGACGGTCACCGCACCACGCAAGAACGGACCATAAACAGGCCAAAACAGCCCAAAAACGGGCCAAAACTGGTCATTTTTGGCTGCGCGAGCGAGCGGCGAGCGGCGAACAGCGAGCGAAGCGTGAGGCAGCACCGTCCCTGCTATACGAAAGCCCCATCCAGCCCTGTGCCACCCGGGGGGTTCCAGGGTGCTGAGATGGCTGACGTTTTGCTCCGCTCACGACGGTCACCGCGCCATGCAAGAACGGACCAAAAACAGGCCAAAACAGCCCAAAAACGGGCCAAAACTGGCCATTTTTGGCTGAGCGAGCGAGCGGTGAGCGGCGAACAGCGAGCGAAGCGAGAGGCAGCACCGTCCCTGCTATACGAAAGCCCCATCCAGCCCTGTGCCACCCGGGGGGTTCCAGGGTGCTGAGATGGCTGACGTTTTGCTCCGCTCACGACGGTCGCCGTGCCACGCAAGAACGGACCAAAAACAGGCCAAAACAGCCCAAAAACGGGCCAAAACTGGCCATTTTAGGTTGCGCGAGCGAGCGGCGAGCGGCGAACAGCGAGCGAAGCGTGAGGCAGCACCGTCCCTGCTATACGAAAGCCCCATCCAGCCCTGTGCCACCCGGGGGGTTCCAAGGTGCTGAGATGGCTGACGTTTTGCTCCGCTCACGACGGTCACCGCGCCACGCCAGAACAGACCAAAAACAGGCCAAAACAGCCCAAAAACGGGCCAAAACTGGCCATTTTTGGCTGCGCGAGCGAGCGGCGAGCGGCGAACAGCGAGCGAAGCGAGAAGCAGCACCGTCCATGCTATACGAAAGCCCAATCTAGCAAAGAACAGCCCAAAAGGAGGCAAAAACGGGGCAAAAGGGGCAAAAACGGGGCAAAACTTGGCCATCTTTGGTCGAGCGGCGGAGAGCCAGCGAGCGAAGTGTGGGGGCAGGGCAGCACCTGCCCTGTGTTGTTATCTGAATGCCCCATCTCGCCCTGTGTTGTTATCTGAAGGCCCCATCAAGCACGCGAAAAGGGCGAAACAGGCCAAAACACGACGGTCTGTCGTCGAACGAAGTATGCAGACGGGTCAAGAGCAGCCTTGGTTGGGGTCATTGTATTGTCTGAACCCAAACCCAACTGTATACAGGTGAGGTGAGGTGAGGTGAGGTGAGGTGAGCTGCGAGGCTGGTGAAGAAGCAAGCGAGGGCATCGAGGCCAAGGTGTATTGGTTGCTTGCAGCTGCTGCTCCCCTGATATGACGGTGAGTTCAGGCAACAACGGTATGATATGACGGTGGGGATGCTGCCCGTGCTGCAGACGTGCCACTGGCACCGCAGCACGTTGGTTGGTGCTTGCGCCTGCACAGCAGCAACGAAGTGGTAACAATGCATCGACCTGTGCAGTGACAGCTCCGTGATTGCTTGCGCCACATCGAATCAAAGGCAGGCACTCGGTCGCCACGTGCAGCGGCTCGTGCATTGCTGAGCGCTGCTGCACTTGGACATCTCATCGAATCAAAGGCACTCCGAAGTTGAATGCATCCCGTCGGATATTTCGAGCGTTCGACTGTCGCTTTCAACCTCGTCAGCGTGGAGGGCAGTGAATTTGGGGGGGAGGGGGGG
>NW_027020715.1:0-7500 GCF_036884655.1 Musa acuminata AAA Group
GTAGCCCCTGTCTATGTAGAGCCGTTTCACCCTCCATACCCAGCAGCATGGTATGATGAGAATGCCCGATGCAGCTATCATTACAATGTTGTTGGACACAGCCTCGATAACTCCACGGCGCTAAAATCGAAAGTAAAGAATCCATCTTCTTAATGCTGAAAGTAGAAAATCCATCTTTCTTATTAATGCGGGGCTTCTCTCCTTTGGGGATGAACAAAAACCGAGCGAGCGTGAATGCAAATCCTTTAACGAATCACTGCGGAGGATCTTTTCATGCTGTTGAGGGTAAATGAGAAGGTAAAGATCAAGACAAAGGTAGAGGAAGCTCCATTCGAAAAAGGTATATTACTTGTATAATAAAGTAAGGAATACTGGTCTGGTCTCTACCTAGTTCCAAAAGACAGAAGATGTAATAACGCCACAATGAAGAAAGGATAGTTTCCGTTGAGTCGACAACTTAAGATGCTATTTCCAGAGTGTCATCCGTGTCCTCTACCTCGGGGGTCTATTGCTAAGGAATCAGTCAGTATATTAATGGGGCTTTCCTTGTTAAGTAAGTATATTAATGGGGCTTTCCTTGTAGGTTTCGTAAGGTTGAAAGTCATTTGTATTGTCGAGAGGAAGATTACTCCTATCGCCATGAATAAAGGACTTGGGCCCAAGAAACAAGTCGTCCAGTGCTAAGGCGAGAGTTGTGGAATGATTTGTTGCTTTTTATGCGAGTTATCAGATATCTTCATAGCAAGAAAGATCCGTATTTCTTTACTCTGCGCTCGCCTCTAAAGATTCAATGGAATTCATAAGTTCAAGTAAAGGGGTATTATATAGAACAAGTCATTCTTGGGGAAGAGGTGGAAGTTGCCATTAAGTCTGAAGTAACGGTGAAGTAGGCTTTAGCTCCTCAGCTATGAAGTCATTGTCCCGACTCCTTGTCGTTGCGTAGAGAGGTTATTGGCTGTTGCAGTAAGATCAGAAGACTAGTTAATAATTTCGTAAATAAGATGGATCTTCAGCAAACAGTTCTGCAAGTCGAGTTCTTGTCGGGGAATCAGAAAGGGAAAGGGAAGCTATGTATTGACTTTGTTTCTATACAACCTTCTAGATATCTTCATCCTCATCTTATCTTTCTCACGGTGGAATAATCTGCGCAAAGGGGAGTTCTAGTATTGTCTGCAGCAGAATTGCCAGTAACAGTTCTGGATCATATGCTATTACTGGCTTTGAAGCGAGGTGTCAATCAGTTGCATCCGTTTGTCTTAGAGAATCGTGTATCTAGAACGAAGAGGTTAAGCGGTAAGTGAACGAGTGCCAAAGTCAGCCGAAAACAGGTGCATTAATTAAGGGCACAGGACTAGCTCAAGAGAAGATAAAGCATCCGGAGTAGAGCAACTGAGTAGGGGAGAAATAGGTAGTAGGGGAACCTATGCTTTAAGTAAGAAAACGGGGATTCTAACCAGAGTTACTGCCCCCAGATTGAATCTTTCCTGTCGATAGGTGAGCCTGTCTCCACAGCACGTTAGCCTGTCTCCACAGCACAGCTCTTTTTAGGTAGGATGGATTCTTCTCGATGTCACATACTAAGAGAACTCGAGTCTTCCTCAGTCGATCGAACAGAACAGCACTCCGGCCTTGATCTCACTTCAGGCATAAAGAAAGACCGACCCTTTCTCTACAATATACTCGGGTGTTTTTGATATCATGAATTGAGCTAGCTGGAATTCTCTGTCCTTAACGACTTTCATTCTCTGTCCTTAACGACTTTATTTGATTACTCGCTAGTTCGTTTAGTATGTTTGCTAATCTGGCCCCGGATTTATTCTCCTACTTAGCCGAGTTCTGTGTATTTCACTCACTTATTGGTCTGTGTATACTAATGATTGATTGTATTGCTTGTTTCAAACCAAACCTAGCCCAGCTGTACCTTAGCCTGCACCCTCGTCCAAGGTCTCTGTTCTAATGAAACTGTAGCCATCGCTGCCAGCTAAAGCAATAATTGATAGAAGAATTGTCATTGGTTCCAAAGCTAACTAAGTAAGAAAGAGAACTGGCACTGAGGAAACAATCTTCAGAAGAGAATTGTGGCACTGTCCAAAGGGAGTAGTGTAAGTTAGTTTGTGAATAAGTATTTAATAGGCAGGCGTGTTGTTTACTTCCAATTATGGAATATGTCTACTATACAGGCTTAACCAGTGATTCTATCTATGATTACACTCGAACAGGAATCAACTTCCATTATTTTCTTCGATGTTTGCTCCCAAAGAATCAATTCATTCTGAAGCTATAAGTATTGCCAGGCCCAGCAGCTACCTTTGACTTTGCGTGCTTGGCTTTTGACCTTTGTTGTTGTAGGTAGAGGTATGGGTAAGCGGGAAGGAAAGTCGAACAGGCCATTCGAGTTCCAGAAGAGACTGAATGCTAAACAGCCTAAAGGGAAAGTTGGAAGTTCGAGAATAAGAATCATCATGTGCGGGAAGGGAACAGTAGTTAGAGTGGAAAGGGAAGCTATTAGTTTCTTTATAAAGAATAGAGTAGACTTAACATTGGCATAATAGCCGCCAAGTAACTACTCATGTTACGCGGCAGTGAGCCTTTCCGATGATGAAAAACAGGTGATAAACGAGTGATCTTTACGCTATACCGAGACAGTATATGAAACCCAATGGAACTTCATATAGGAGAATGTTGAGAAAGATAGAAGCAACATAGTTTGAAGCAGAATCATGAGCTGGGCTCGGGTATGATAGAAAGAAGTCACTAACCCAGTACCTGGGCTTGGGTATGATAGAAATAAGTCACTAACCTAGTACCTGGGCTTGGGTATGATAGAAAGAAGTAAACATTCACTAGGTATTATATAAAGAAGTCACCAAAGAGCCTGAGGATAGAGAGTCAAGGGAAGGAACCATCAAGGGAAGCGGGAAGTTCTGAGTGGAATTCTTCAGCTATAGCTAGGTAAGTTAGGATATGAATGAGGGTTTTGTTGCCAGTGTCTAGTACTAATAGGGATGGTTGCCAGAGAGGTCGGGTACTTGGTTGGAAAGAAAGAAATTCCGTATTGGGCAAGGGTGGAAGACGTTGCTTGGCCACTCCTTAGGGACATTCTGAAATTACTAGTTGTGAGTGTCAATAACTTACTATAAGGCACTCCTACTTATTAGTTGCATTCCGACTTTCTAGTTTCCTCAGTGCCAATTCCATTCCATTCTTAGTTTCAGTAGTGTCATTCTAGTTGCCTCTGTGGGGAGTTAAGGTTTTATACCTCTTAGTTCAATTCTATAAGTTAGCTAACAAGGCTTATACCCACTAGCTCACCGACCGGCACCAGTACCTGTTACCCACTAGTTCATTCTGATACAGATTTGTGACTTCCTTGCTTCATTCTTAAACTACTTAGTTCTATTCTGCAATTCCTACTTGAAGGCTCGGAGTAGTAAAGAGAGGCAGGTTTGGAGACATGGTTAAGACTGAAAGCAGGTAGTGCTGGTTTGCTTCTTTTTGTTAGTGGTTGCATTCTAGCTTCCCGCCCCGAAAACGAATCCTGTTACTACTGAGCTCCAGTCTATGCTTGTAGAGTGGAATTCTGAAACTACCTAGGTTGGTTCTGAGTCTACGTAGCTATAGCACTGGGTTGATTCACCAAGCAACTACTAATGACCGCCAAGTAACATAGTAAGTGTAGCGGCAGTGTTGTTTTTGCTACTAACGTGCCGCGGTAGGAGTTGAGTTAAACGGTAGCGAGCTAAAAACCCTGACCTGGCTGCATTCTTAGTCTGCGCCGAGTGTAGCTATAGCACCGGTTTCATTCTTAGCTAGTAGTTTCTTGTTTCTAGTTTGATTCAACAAGCTACTACTAATGTAGCGCGTTAGTGTTATTCCGACTACTGAGGTCAATTCTGTAATTGATACCTTACATCAGGGAATTGATACCAATGCCTTTAGTCTGTGACTTATGAGTTCAATTCTGAAGCTACTGATTGGTAGGCTTACTATCTAGCTCACCATATGACAAACTTCAAACAAGTAGTCGAACCTATAGACCCTTGTCGAACCTTTACCTTAAAGCAACCGTGCACTCAACTCAATTCACTTGTTTAGATAGCTATAGCTCAATCCTTTTCGCCTACTTTCACTGAAAGGAGTCTCTTGAGTAGGAGAAGGATTAGAAGATGGATCCAAATCCTAAGCAGAAGAAGCTTTGAGGCGAGGTGTACTAATGAGGGTTTAGATTGAATCGGTAACACTTCGGTCGAGTTGCATCCTAAATGTAATCCTATATTAAGAAGAGAGATTTGGATAGTGCTTTTTGTATACTGTGTGTCTACTGAGCAGGTACATAAGAATGATCTAGACTTTTCCTGCCTACTTGTATTTCTTTCCTGCCTACGAGCTTGATTGAAGTAATTAGTAACAGACCAATAAACGAGGTATTGAGAACGAAAGCAAAGAAAGGTAGCCTTGGTATCAGTAGTTGGAGAATGAAAAGAACAACTCCAAATCTTATAGTTGTGTGCATAGTAGCGGAACGAGATGCAGTCAAGTCAGACTTGTTGTCGTTGGTTGTATTCCTTGTTTCTTTGTGCAGTGTTTTAGCCTCGTTGTGCACAGTTGATAGCCCAGTTATTAGTTCAAGTATTAGAGCTCGTATTTGAATTCCCGGTTGCTAGCTCAGGTCTTGTTAGCGCTTGTTCCATCTCTACTGATAGTAGTTAAAGTGAAGTGATGGTTGGAGAATTCTATAAGGTAGTCTTGGGCTTAAAACGGGAGTAGCAGGCTCATAGGCAAGGCAATAAAGTCAGATTCCGGTTCCTTAGTGTAAGTACTAGTTTTGAGTTAAAGTAATTAGGCACTGTTCGATTCTCTAGTGCACAGGAATTGAGTGACTACTAAAAAGAAGCGAGCTACTTACAAATAGGCTTGCTATGCTCACTTTTCTTCTTCAATTACTAACTATCGGGCATAACCCACGGAGTAGTAAATACAGAAGATAACTCATATCTGTATAAGACTCATTTTGGTAGTGGTATGGGGCTGGAAAGTGGCGATAAAGAACTAAACCTCTATAGTAGTTGTAGCTTGGCCGTTACTTGGCGAAAACGGAAACCACCAATCCTGTCTCTTTTTCTGGCACTCCCTACTGGCATTCCTTAGCCCACTGTTGAAAACTTATACTACTTATTTGAATTCTGATATGAAAGTGGAAGCCTTATACTTACTTATTTCATTCTTGCTTGTTTGCGGAGTTTATTATACTCCTTCCGCTACTTCTGATGTTCGATTGTCAGCCTTATTGTTAGCTAGCTTCAAACTTCCCCTCGTTAGCTTCATCTGTTAGTTCGAGTTAGAGGCTTATTAGTTATTCAACATGGCAAGCCTTATTGCCCTGACTTATAGTCTGACCCAGGCCTCTCAGAGGTTAGTCTGGCACCCGGAAATTGAAGCCTGACTTGTTTGTTTAATACTTATTGCCTCTTGGTTAAAGCTTCGGCTCCTCGCTGATAACTAAAGCTTTTCAGAATGGACCTAGCGGCATTAAGGCTTTGACTCATAATATAGAGAATGAATACGGATTTCCGAATAGCGTATTTAATGGATAGAATACAGAGTAGCGCCAGTAAGAGCATTAGATTCAAATGAAAAATCATTGAACTCGAAACAGAGGATCAAACTGCAGCTTCTAAGACAGCAACTAAGAACTCGGGTTTCCACTGGTGCTTCTAATACTTGAATCAATGCCAACAAGACCCACCCCTATAACAAGGATTTATACCACTGATCCCACTCTTGCTTTCCTCGTTTTAAAACTGACATTACTTATTTGGATTCTGATTCCTAGGCTCTTAGCACCTTGCTTTCGCCCCTACTAGCTTGTCCTTGCCTACTATCATACACCACAGATTTGCAAACAAACATTGCCTCATATGCTTCTTAATATACTTATGCCATTCCTGTGGAAAGAGCTCTTCAATGCCTATGGTACAGCTAACGGATCACAACAATTAGGTTCGCGCGAGCCCCATCAGCAGAGCAGAGGATTACTTACAGAGATATGGGGCTTTTACTCCTCGGCCGCATTCTTGAACTTTAGTGTTTCAAACCAAAACTCCCGTTTCTCTTTCTTTAGCTCAGCCACTAGTCTTACTTCACTTTACTGTAGCTCGGGCTTACTCTACTACCTATTATTCTACCTATCCGAGGTTTCAAACTACCTCTCCTTCCTCCGAGCCCGCCTCTACCTTCTAGAATTCTGACTCTCCTGACTATAGAACCGATACTGCTCTATCTCATCCTGTAGCTCGAGTTAGTACCTTACTTTACTGTATTATAGGCCCGCTCCACTTCTTTTTTCAGGCTATAGTTACTGAACCTGATCCTTACTCGCTCGTTTGCAAACTGACAATACCGTCCCAAAGCCTTACTAGTTATCTCACCAGACCCAGCTACCCTAACATTGGATCAAACTTCAACTAAAAGGACCTTAAGCCTTACTCTCTGGGTAATCAATCTTGCTCTTTAGCTGCGTTACCGCTCCTTTATCTTAGGCTTATTTCCTGCTCTACCACTCCTTTATCGCCGGCTTATTTCCTGCTCTACCACTCCTATGGGTTAAGCTTCAAACTGGAACTAATGCCTTCCAGTCCGCTACCCTGGCATCTAAGTCTCCCTTTCTTTCTCAGGTATTTCATGGTACCAGAGTCAACTTCGCACACACTTTTCTCAGATCATTATCATTAAAGACAATACTTCTATTATAAGTCACTTTTGTATCATAAGCGGTGCACAAGTACTGAATAGAGGTGGTTCGTGTTTTCTGTGTTCAATCTAGATTCTATGGGTGTTAAGTCCACTTTCTATTCTAAAGCTATCGAAAATAATGCATTGGATGGATGCCCGGGCATTGAGAAGGAAGGACGCTTTCAAAGGCGAAAGGCCATGGGGAGAGAGAGCGTCTGTGATCCATGGATCTCCGATCGGGAAACCATATCCAAGCTCCGTGGCTAGTCTGCGCTCTTTGGACTTTTCAAACTTAGCGAACTGAAACATCTCAGTAGCTAAAGGAAGGAAAATCAACCGAGACCCCGTTAGTAGCGGCGAGCGAGAGCGGAACAAGGGTTTCAATCCTCAAGCAGTTTCATTCAATGTGGATTGGATGATGGAAAAACCAGCTAGCAGCAAGCGTAGGCAGTCTTGCCTTACCACGCCCTACAGAGTTGTACAAAGTCAGCAACCGCTTTGGGGCGCAAGCGTAGGCAACACAGGACTTACGTGGTGGGGCGCGCAGTGAACTTGTTTCATAAAAGGTTGGAAGATCTGGCCAAAGAAGGTGATAGCCCTGTTCATTCGTTCCCATGGTTCGATCCTTCCCAGTAAAACGCGGCGTGTTCGAATGATGATCGCTTTTACGCGAGAAAGGGGGACCACCCTCTAAGCCTAAGTATTCCTCAATGACCAATAGCGTACAAGTACCGTGAGGGAAAGGTGAAAAGAACCCCAATCGGGGAG